>NW_009701602.1:0-13253 GCF_000703405.1 Apaloderma vittatum
TTTTAATAAATGTAATTAATTCCCCCAAAATGTGGTCTGTTTTGCCCAGGACGATAAATGAAAATGATCTCCCTGTCCTCATCTCAAACCTTAAGCCCTTTGAAATATTTTCTCCCCCTGTCTAGTGGAGAAGGGGGAGTGAGAGAGCAGCTGTGTGGGTACCTGGCTGCTGGCCAGGGTTAAACCACTACAACCTCTCTCCTTAGCAGCCTCTGCAGCCACAAGTTTTCTTTGGGAACTATGCTACTCCTTTCCCAAGCTTTCATACTAGGTGCCATGTATGCTCAAAAAGGAATTACACTATCTAAAAGAAAAACAAAGTGATATAGCAAAGTACATTTCCAGTATTTCCTGTAACTGTGCAAGCAGAAGCAAGAAGGATAACCAATGAATGCATTTTTCTACCTTTGATCCCGTACGCACTGCAACAATGCCTGCTAGTCCGCTTCCTCCTACCCTATTGTTCCAAGCACAAGCCCTCTTGAAAATCGTAGCCAGAAAGCAGGCTAACTTCATTAGAGCCAGCCTTGGCACTCTTCCTTTATTATATAAAGGTACTTAATTACACAATCACGCTCTACAAAAAGCAAATTTCCATCTGGTTTTTAGCTTAGATTTTACTTTGCTAAGCAATGAGAACTACTGACAGCATAAACACTAGTGAAGAAAGCTGTAAGGAGATTTAATTTAAGAGAAAAATTCGGACAATTAACTTCTCTCAAGACACACAGTGAAATGGCACACCATATAAAAAACATCTTATATACTTTCCTCATGCCAGTTTTGTAGTAACTGTAATTTTATGTGCAATTAGAGTGCTGAGAGTTAGCTTTAGACAAAGGTGTACCATCTTTTACCTACCTACTCTCAGATTTACAAGCTTCCATGTTATCGGGACATAAGTTCCAAAGGCGAGTCAGTTCTTCACTGAAAAGAGAAGCATAAACACGTATTTAAACTCCACATTCATTATTCTATCCTTCCATGCTCCATCATTCACCAAAGACAGATACAAGAAACAACGCTACAGAAATTCTCACTCCAGAGCCTTTATGACAAAGCACATACAAACTTTGCGATATGTACGTATTAGGAATTATCAAAAGTGACAGAAATCTTATCTGATGTTGCATATTAGGAAAATTCTGTATTAAATTTCTGTTACGATCTCTTCCTGATCTATGGTCAGCAACAGCAGCAAACTCTTTCCAACTAGCTAAGAACAGGCTATTTTGTTTTGATAAATTATTTATCACCTTTTTTTTTTTCCCAGAAGGCACACTTTAGTAAACATTCAGTACGAGGTCTTTTGAAGGTCAAGACAAAGTCAAAATTTCCACATCTAGACTGAGTGAACTGTTACAATGAAAAGACTATCATTTCTCCTAAAGAAGGAAGTGGAAACATGCAACACTTGATATCACACAAAAATATGTCTCTTTTACTGAAGAGGACTTGTTAAGAGGAATTCTTTGCCTCAGGGACAAAATACCAGTGGATGTTATTTTAAACTCATGACACAGATACATTTTAAGTGAAAACATAAAGAGGACAAAAGTATAAAAACTGATCCAACAAGTACATATCACTGATTTTTAGCCTGTAACTTAGAGACTTTTTAGAAGGGATCTACAAGAGATGACTATAAAGAAAGAAAACCTACTGTAAGTCTTAAAAGAATGACATATCCCTCAGCTGTTCCTTCCCAGCAATTCCAAAGTGAGTTTGGAAATTACTGACTAGAAAAAACAGTGGCAAAACACTCCCCGCAACTAAAAACCCAAAAAATCTAAACAAAACAAACACAAAGGAAAACCATCACAGAAAATCTCAAACCAACTAACCAACCAAAACCCAGAAACCTCATGACCAAAAAAAAAAAAACCAACATACTTTCCCATGAGGATTTTTTTGTTTGGCCCTTTTCCTAGGAAGTCCTCTGGAGCTGGCCTCTTTCTTACAGGCCTCATGGGCTTAGAATCAGGAGGTCTACAGAAGAAAATAAATAAATGAAATGAGGTCTTAAGTTTCAAACCAGTAACATTTGGAGAACAAAATTAAGCCATTTTGCTTCAGCTGGTGCCATGTTAAATCAAAATGGAAGTGTTCAGAAAGACTGGGATTCTAGGAGTGGAAGGAGGAAGGTGTGAAGAGGAGAGATAAGGTAAAGGAAGGAAAGAACTTGTCAGATACCAGAATTAGTTCACTCACAAATTTAGAGATCTCTCAGAATCCCAATACAGAAAAAGAAGCCAATCACATTTATTCAAGCAGCACATACTAAGTGCTATCTGCCCTGCTGCTGATTCATCTGTTCTATGATTTCAAGTTCTCTTTTCCCAGGTGCACCCGATTTCATGGGATCAGAGAATGAAGATCCCAGACCACTGAGGTTAAGGTAAGACCTACCCAAGATGAAAATCTGGCTGAGATCTAAAGAAGGAGACAGAACATTTACAAAGGTCAAAATTTTGTAATCTTACTTTTCCCCCCCATCCCAGAACAGTAATTTCTCTCTTCTCACAGCCCCCCCTCTCTTTCCTGCAAGTAGATGAAGCCATGAAGAGGTGGTTCCACCTGATGTCTCCATAAAAGGAATCTACAAAGAAATAACGATTCCTTACCATGAAGGGGCTACAGTCTGTGTGTAGAATAAATAAGGATGGAGGAGGAATGTTTGGTCACCACCTCAAGATGGCGAAGTAGACATACGGAGTCAAAGCCATCTAATCATAATTTCCTTTCCGGTAAGAGATCACCACCAAGCGGCAAAAATAATAAATTGCACAAGAGGAGAACAGTTACACAAGAGTCCAGGCATGCTGCCCCACCAAAGCCATAACGCCTAAGGCTTTGTTAGAGGCAATCCAAAGTGGTACATGGAGAAGTCAGGCACCAACTTCTTCAACCTAGGGCCTGCTGAAAGCAGGAGGGGAGACACAACAGGCTTCAGTCTCCTCAGTCACTGAATCCTTGGTATTAAGAGAACAAAATTTTGCTGCGAGACAGTGAGGAACGCTCTCCCGAGACCCACACGTGCATAACCACAGTTTTGCTAACATAATGAAGCCTTAAGACTTCCGGCATAAATCTAGCAGCACCCACCAAAGGGACATTCACCTATACAAATCTCAAAGCTGTGCGAATCATTAATGTTCATACACATTTTCCGAAGCTGAACCACCACTTCAAGCAAGCAGCAGCAAGCTTCTAATTTGTAATACTTACCTTTCTTTTACAAAACTTGGGCAGCCCTCATTCTTCCATGAGTTCCAATTTTCTTCAGTATTTAATATATGCTAGAGAAACACAATATTGCACATTATTAGGGTCATAATCACCTCCAGAGTAGACCCCTAAGTTTTTAATTGAGCTATTACACAAATTATCAAAGTGTTCTCTTTAATTGTATTTCAGCCACTATTTTGAATGTCATCAGTATAATCCCAGGCAGTTAGTTTAACTTATTAAAAAACAGGGTATCTCTTTTCTTCAATAACCGTGAGAAAGGCTTTATTTCTCCTTCACTAAACAAAAAAATAGATGCAACCAAACTAAAGGAAAAAAAAAAGAAAGACAGAAAACAACTTTTATATAATTCCACTTGCATCTTATTCCTATGTCTTTGGGCACAGCATTCCTTTCTGCAAGTTTCTAATTTTTTTTTTCCAATAACCAATGTCTCCTGTGTGTAACACATGCATATATATGCATATTTTAATTTCTTCTATGTTCCAAAAGCTACTTTAATCCAATACTTTCTTATGCTTTATATAGACTTTGTTCAAACAGGCACCAAAGTACTCACCTCTACCATTTTTGAGAATCTTTCCCCATCTGGAGGATTTTCTGAAAGAAGCTACGATTAGGAGGGAGAAAAAGAAAGTTAACTTTTTGCATTATATTTGTAGCAGAATACACAGAAAAAAAACAAAGAAAATTATGCTTACTGCTTCAAAGGTCATTGATACAATATTACACAATAAATACTTCTATACAAATTACATGGAAAAATATCTACTGTACCAACCTGGTAAACTGCTTTTGTAGTATCTTCAATCCAAAGAGACTGCTCATCTGTTAGAACATAGTTTGAACTGGAATTAAGAAAAACAAAACAAAACAACACAACAAAAAAGTGTCATTAAATTCTCACTTTTTAAAGAGTTTATTACATATCAAAACAGTGCTGAAGACACACCATTTACATTACATACTTTCTGAGGGTTGTTAGAAGGGATATGAAGAAATTTGTTTGAATGTGCTCTGGTCTGGTCCCATACACCGACCACTCATTAGTTTGTGGAATTAATTAGATGTGCTAATGGTTTAGCCTCATCCAATAGAAAGCTCATTTGCATGATTCAAGATGCCACCAAAGCGCAGTAAAAGGGCACAATGAAAAGACATATTTATAAAACCTCTCTGCTAAGCTCAGCTAAAGTATACCAGTGTAGACAAAACGTAGTAAAAGAAACAATTCATCTACCAGCTCTTTACACAACACAGATCTTGAATATCTCAAAACATGAATTCTATACAGCATAACCTCAAGTCATTAAAACAAGCTGCTTGGTACATACAGAATCTGCAGTCAGTAAGTAAAAGTGAAAAGAACACAGAAATAAATCCAATATGGCTCACTTAATTCCCAAGCAGAAACCAGAACTTTTTAAAACCACATTAAAAATCAGTTTCTTTCTTTTTCACTGGTTTAGTAAACTGCACAAATTTGAGTAAGTCTAATAAACACTAGAGTCACTGGAGGGGAGAGCAACAAATCAGAGAGAAAGCAGAAAAAGGCAGGAACGAGACCTCCACGTTCCTGCTGTAAAATAACTTCAGCTGCATTTGCCAATTGAAGGCTCTCTAAGTTTCACAAGAACCTTAGAACAAGCAGACATAAGCTTCTAAAATATTTTGATTATCTCCAAGCTCCTAGGTCCCCATCCCCAAACCACAAAATATTTCCACATTACCTTTTGAATTTGACCTGTCCCTTTAGGTACTGAAAGAGTATTAGGTACTGCAACAGGATGTGACGGCGAAAGTTACTGTCACTCAGCTGTAAATCCATCAGCTAAACAGGAATAAAAAAGAATTACACATTAAAGAGACTACATATGCATAAGTGAAAAAAATCCAACAAATGTTTTCAGATAAACTCCATGGAGACTGCTTTTACAACAAGGTGATAGTAACAGAACCTCTGTTGAATATCACCTATGCTGTCAGGACAGCGCTTCATTAGGCACTAGGGTGGGTAAACTGTCATCTGGCACAATTTCATAAAGTTTATAAAAATTTCTAATGGAATCAATTTTTTAAAAACATGAGCAACTGCTTGCTAGAGTATCCTTAGATTTTTTTTTTTTGTTGAACTAGTTTTATACTGCTAAATTCAACAACATCCACTTTGAAGTGAACAAGAATTTTGAAAAATAAATATTAAAATATTTCAGTACCCGAAGGGCAGCTTTCTTCCCTTTCCTACAAGCTACTGGCTACAACGTGAGGATTCGGCTACCACAGAACCACTCACTCTCATCAGCACTTGCACAGTGATGCACCCCTTGGTTTCTACCCTGTGTGCTGCAGCCTGACACATCACACAAAGGGAACATTTGAAGATTCTTTACAAAAGAAAAGGTCTGTAAGCATTGGGTGTTAAATTAAGAAACCGGTTCTATATCTTCTACACTACATTATTTTAAAATTGTCAATACACGAGCCAAGGGCTTAGTCTTCTATCCCAGAAAGAGAAAACTCTTGCTGCGCTGAGACTTGCTTTCTGTCATCTACTAATGCATACATTTAAAAGTTAAAGTTATGTAGTATCCCAAAACGAAAACAACAGTTTTAGGATAATAAAGTTGTATTTTTGACTTAGATTAACAGAATTCAAAACTCAAGACGTTTTTCAAAACAATGTTAAATAAGACCATTATGAGGTAGAAAATACAATTAGCAAATCACCAGCCAAGTTTTGAAAATATAATTCTAATGGTAAAAAAAAAAAAAAAGCAACAGATCTTTAAATATTTACTCTCCATCTTCCCTTTCTAAATGTAACGCTACAAATCAAATGCAATATATAAATTTCAGCTTTAGTGTAGACTCTCATTCCAGAAAAGGAAGTCTATGAACAATCATTTAAGAGAGGCAATCTACAAAGAAGGAAAAACAAAAAAATAGAAGAAATCTACTTAAATAAAGTGATCAAATGCAACAGGATACCCAGAGAAACTGTGGAGTTTTTATTTAGTGAATGTTTGTGGAGACATTTAAAACCTAACTCCAGTTAAGCCAATAGCACTGATCAACCTGCTCTAGCTGAGAGCTTGGAGCAGCGAGGTTGAACTGCCCCATGATTCCAAGAAATCACATACCTTTTCACTAGTTAGGAACTTGGCAAAATACACATGTTCTCCTCCTGTTTTTAGTTCTTCCAACTTTTTTCGGGAAGCCTGAGTGTCATCCAATTTGTAACTTTTGAAAACAGCCAAAACTTCTTCTGAGTACTAAAAAACAGTTATTTTCCACATGAAAACAGTACAAAAATCTGTGTGTAGAGAATTGCACCAGACTTACTGCCAAGCAAGTGATATCATTTGCAAACTTGCTACCAGCCAGTTGAAACAACTCATCTGCCACCAGTACGAAGGGTTCCTCTGAGCATCACAAATGAAACTGAAAATGTTAATTTCTAATTTCAGAACATTTAATCATTTGGATAAGTTCTATATTCAAACTCCTTTTAGTTGTTCA
Organism: Apaloderma vittatum; assembly: GCF_000703405.1. Taxonomy (NCBI): domain Eukaryota; kingdom Metazoa; phylum Chordata; class Aves; order Trogoniformes; family Trogonidae; genus Apaloderma; species Apaloderma vittatum. The sequence continues at coordinate 6,769 of NW_009701602.1, forward strand.
GAATATATACAAAGAAAAGTATATAAGTGAGAGTTAAATTTGCAGTGCTGCTATCAAAATCAATCAAGAGTCTTAATGCTCAGTGAAGGAAACCTTGAAAATTTCATCTGAAAGACTTAAAACCTGGCCTCATTCAGTTTCTCTGAACCACACGCAGGGTATTTTTTGGTGGTTTTCTTTTTTTGAAAACTGAGAATGTAGGCCTCATTAACTAGATTTATATTAGGAAGTCTCAACAGACATTACCTCTTATTATCAGAACACAGAAAATGAAGATAAAAAAAAATACAAAACAGGCTTCCTGCCACTAAACCAACGCTGAGTGGCAAATTATGAAGAAACGGCAGCTTAACAATAAATCCACCTCAGTATCCATACTGAGCAAAACTGAAACGAGTGGCTGAAGAAGATGTCCAAGTCATTGCTTTCATAAAGTCATTTTCTTCATTAGAAACCTAACATATCTTTAGGATCCCACTGGGATCAGCATGATTATTCAAAACTAAGATCTAGGACTTGCTAGACTAAATTTATCTTCTTGGAGAAAAACCCCTCAAACCACCCAAATCCACAAGTTCTGCTTTTTGAAGACGATAAATCACAAAAAAAGGTACTTCTAACATTGCTGCAACATATGAAGTCCTTCTGCTAGTGACTTACAGAAGTTTTATTAGGGGATTTACTGTACATCTTGATATACTGTTTACCATCAAAGGCTCACTTTAGCAAAAATGTATCTCCTCATGCACTACTATTTTCCAACAGCATTAGCATTTGAACTGTTCTAAGTTTATGTAGTCCTACTTGTGTAGACACCGATTTTTACCTGGGACGAATGGTTGAAAGTATGAACTCAGATTACCTTGAGAAAAGTTTTCCATGAGACCTTCTCATAGCACTGCACAGGATTTCTAAAATAATCTTGAAGTGACCAGAATTTTCTATAGAGGTTATAATCTATTGGAATGGAACTGGAGAAAAGAAACAAACAAAGAAAAAATTGAAAGTGATACATTACATTTGAGTCCACTCAGGGATGCACAATCCCAGAAAATATCATTCATTCTGTAAGTGAAACACTGTGTCAATAGTGAGCCTTTGCAGAGAAATCTGTAAATCAGAATTCGTCCCTAAAAGAGCTTTCCATACGGTTTCTCATTACTTGCTCACCATAAAATCAAGAACAGTATGAAAAAGGGATCTTACGAGTTTTTCACTATCTGGGGAACAAAGAGGAACACAGCTTTTTCTCCTAAAATGTATACAGCATGTACTTAGAATCCCAGAACACATTGTACCAGAACAAGTTTTATCAAGATGATTGGAAAAAATTGTCAAAAAACTAAAAGAATAGCAGTGGTTCTTAGTCATGCTGTAACTTTTTCAAATACTCTGTAGACTTCCTTCTTTTCCAGGTAACTCCACTTAAACAGATAGTTTCAGACACTGCTACATTATAACTACTCTTGAGAGGGCAAAACATTAGTGAAGTTCTGAGTACAACATTTAAGGATATTTCCCAAATAGCTCTTTATTAAGTTTTGTCTCAACTTTCAAAACTGCCATAAGCTCACCAACTTGTTGGTGCTTCATCATCTCCCATTTCACCTTCTTCTACATCCATTCCCTCTTCCCTCTCCTCGGTGTGCTAATTGGAAAAAAACAATTTAGAAGTTACACAAATGTCACCACAACTACCTACAGTCTTCACAGTGTTCTTTATTTTAAACATTCTACTGCACTTTAGATCAGAAAGCTTAAGCTGGTAATTCAAAAGATATCTAAAATACTGTTCAACTAAAATGTGCAACAAATTCCTATCTTAATACCTCACAATGCTCTGCAATTGTAGCCTAACTTTTCTCGAGAAAAGCTGAAGGGACAGCCCCGTACACTGCAGGGAAAACTTAGTACAGTAAGTGACACAGCCTATCCCTCACAAACAAATCAGCTTTTTCCCTCTCAAGTCTTCACAGTTTAATGTACTGTTTAATGTATCAGGCATCATTCCAGAATCAGCAGCTTGGTCTGAAAGGGAGACAACCAAATCAAGAACATATAGGTCTGAATGCTAAGCACTGCAGCACATTTTTGTGCAAACAATTTACCATGTTTACTGTAGAATGAGTTAAAACTGACATGTGGATTTTTACCTTCTGTCCTAGAGTGCTCTCATGTTCATTGGTATTGAAAACAGTGACATTTTCCAGGTTAAACTGGCTCTGCAAGTTAAGTCCTGCAAAAAAACCCCAATGCATCAGTCTTAGAAGCTGTGAAGTTCTTAAGTCTGTTCATTCAGTTAGATGTTTATGAGATGCTGGTATTAGATTCTCAGAAATGGCATTCAAAACTTGTGTTTGGAATTCTAGGAAAGGAAACTCACAATACCCCAGGTAGAGATAAGAACTAAGATTCAGCATACTTAGTCTTTGTTAGACGTTAAGTGTGATGAAATACACAAAATCTCACCTGACTTTTCTGAAAGTGGAAATAACCTAGCCAAGAACAGCTGAATTCTTCCACAGAAGACTGTGTTTTGTGACTTAGATAATCTTCTTAGGAGGTCTAAATATTGTAAGAAGTAAAGAATATTAGTATTATCCCCTCTTTCAATTTCTCACACACTAGAATTCACAACTTGCTAATTACATGACCTACACAGCTAATGAAAAGAAGCTAAGATTTGTAAATTTAAATGCTAGTAATTTCATCCAAACAGACATTATTTTTTCCAGATGCATTTAGCATTCTCCTAAACACTTTCAACAGTAATAAAAGGTAAGTTCAAATAAATCCTATTCAAATGCAGCCTCCAATAGGTGCCTTGTCATTGCTGAGGAATAAATATTTCTGAGATGTTCCTCTATATCAGCTTCCTCAGTGGAGGAAGAGATTTCCCTAAGGACAGCATGACTTTTAAATTAATCAACAAAACTCACAAATATCTGATAAGTGATCTGCTTTTTAACTTTATTACTTACTGAACACATCTGAATGTAAATCAAATTTGCTGATTTCATTTGCTGAGATAAGGAGTTCTTCAATTCCACCTCCCCAAAAAAAAACTACAACTCACCATTGCACATCCGAAGCAAGTAATTTTTCCCTGCAGAGTAAAATGTGTTCTGAAATGGAGTAAAAGGTGTTTAGATCATTAAGAGATCACAGAACATTCTTGAACAGATTTTAATTCAAATCACAAGCCATGAGTAAGTATGAGTCATGCCTATTGTTAACTCTAAATTTGAATCTTCCCTTAAATAAGAGCCAGGTTTCACAAAAAAGCAACATAAAACAAGCTGTCCCACAAATTCCAAGAAAGCATAAACCAAAACATTTAAATCCAGCCTTCATGCACATAAAAAAGAAATGTGACAATGAACTATAAGAGCGGTATCCTCTCTTTTTCGTGGAACACACTAATTTTTACACTCACCGCCTTTATTATTCCATGCATTATTTGTACAAAGCAAAATGTGCTCAAAGTTACTATTTTAACACTAATAGATACAAAGACAGATAAAGTCTATTCGTAAAAATACTTCACCTAGACAGAAGTTTTGGCACAATTATACCACATTTTGGAAAAATACCTACCGATTTCCACGTAGCAACATTTTTCTCCACAAAAGTGAAAATTTTGTCACACTGACCCAAAGGTAGGCAATCCAGTACATCCCCCAGAAGCACAAAAGGGGTTGATGCAGTGCAGATGCCTATGAGGAACAGGGAATATTTTATTCAGCAAATCTGAACTGAAATGCAATGAAGATACATGGCAGTTGAGGGACTTATGTTCAAAATAGAGAAAAGAGTTCTCCCACGTTGCTACAAATCCTAACAAAAAGCTTAGGCTAAAGCACAAACTTCCATTAAAGCTATTTCTATGCACAAACATAAGTAGACAAGCTTTAAAAGAGCTTTGCACTAACCTAAAACAAATAAAAAAGAATACCTGTTCTAAAAAACTCAGCATCTCAAACAATGCTGCATCTCTTCACAGACTGGAAGCAAACCCTTTCAGACTTCCAAATCCACACTTGGTTACACTCACACACCCGTGAAGTCTGAGAGTCTTTCCCTCAAGTAAAGCACCGGTGGAGCAGCGCTCCAAGTTTCTCTACCCATGCTTTGCAGTTTGGTAATGTCTGTACTCCTCCTAATCACTGGTTTTACCATTCCATAGTTTCCAAAACACACATATGTAGTTGAGTTATACTTAGTAAAACAAACAAGCATTTGATGTGTAATGTGAACAAATAAACAAAAGGAAGAGCATGAAAGCCTCTTCAGGAGAGATTAGCACGTTGGTTTCTGACACAAAAGACAGTTACAGAAACAGCTTCAAGTACCTAAAAAAATAGCTGAGTACTGACAGGCAGTACTGGGAGATGTGCACAGCTATTCAGAAGTTATTTCTGGCTCTGCCAGCAACTGATAAGAGAAACCTAGAAGTCATTTAACATCTCTGCCTCTGGTTTCATCTCTGAAATTATGATGGGAAACTTCTAAGTATTTAACAGTGGTGGACAAATATAGAAAATGCTAATTATGTTACAACCAAAACCATGCACCTTCCTCTACTAAAAAAGAAGAAAAAACCCAAACATCCAACACAAGCACTCCACATAACTGAATTTAATCATATTATAATTCATTCCTCTCTTTAAACAGACTTAACCCCTATTGCAAAGATAACCGTTGTAGATGACTTAAAAAAAAAAAAATATCTAGATTTTAAAGTCTCCTAAAACTGCCAACAGATTCAAGAGAAAGATGCTCACCTTCTGTGACTCCATTAATAGCAAGAGAAATAATTGCTAGGAGATTTTCACAGGCAGCTTTGTTTATCTAAACAAATCAAACAGTGGTAAATTTCTCTGTTCTCACCCAAATATAACTAACAAAAGGAAAGTTCTTGTTTCCAAGTAGGTAAATATTTAAAACAAATATTGACATTCAACTTCCCAAAACTTCAAACAGTTAAATCAGACCTGTCAGTTAACTCTAAGTTCTATCTATTCTAGGCCAGCAATGACCTAGAATACTGACTGTATAGATCCATTTACTTCTGAAAGTTAATATCCCACATTTAGCCTTCACTCAAGTAGCATCAACAAAACTATTATTTGTTATTATTTGTTATTTTCCATAATTACCTCCAGCTGAAAGGTAGTTTTGCTACATGTTAGTAAGAGATAACCCACTCCACCCCACTCTTAAAGTATAGCCATAAAATAACATATGTATGAACTAGAATTTTAAGATGTAGCAGACTCTCATAAGCGTTACAAAGAATTGCTAGAAAAGGCTGTCAATATAGTGCGTTATCTGTAAAGTATCGCCATTCTGTCTTAAATACTGATCTCTTTTAATCATCTATATTCAATCTTAATTAGGCAACTTTTACACAATTCATGGTTTTAAATAAACAGTACTTCCTTACACTAAAGTGCTGTTAAATTAATACAACAACTTGCAGATAGAAATTTGAGTTTTATCAAGAAATAAATGATAGCAGTTTGAAGTACTTACTATTTCTTCTTCCACTATAACTCTAAATGCTTGATCCAAGGTACATTTCTTTTCATTTTCACTACAAACGCAAACATTCCACATCAGTTAATAACAACTATTAGGGACAAGGCTAATAAAATTTTTCTGAAGAGCATGTTTTAAAAACCAAGCCACATTTACTTACCTCCCAGGAATCTGGTTAAATGCATTCAACAACGGCTTGATACTTTTGTTATTCAGAGCCTCTCTCGTGGACGTCTACCAAAACGTAAAGAAATAAAACTTACAAACCCAGTACAAAACCAGATGGATCTTCTCCCTCCTCCGAAAGCAGACAGAAATACTAAGGAATCTCTGCGCCACGTACCATGTGTCAGTTTAGAAAGAGAACTGCTACAAGTAGAGCAAATACCAAGCACCTGGCACACTAGGCATACAAGCTAGTAGAGCATCACACCTCAAACCTGGGCTTGTGTGGCAGAAATAGTATTTCTAAGTGAAATACAGAGGAACACACTGTTGTGACTGATGATGCATCCACGACGGCCTCAACTCCACTTGCCTCACAGGCAGTTAGGCTATGGTGGTTTGGGACATCAACTAACAGGACGGTCTAAAAACTGCTACGTCCTGTAATAAAACCAACCTAACGGAGCAGGTGTGTGTGCCTCCAATGCCATCTCCTTGCCTGACAAACTGGGCAGCAAAAGCTAGGGCCCAGAGGCCTGGGTACACATCCAGGCCCACCTGCCCCGACAACTGAGAAGCGTCACTCAGCAGGGCCGCAGAAGAGAGAAGCGCAGCAGGCCACAGACATTCCGCAGCCGGGGGTTACGCTGCAATTTAATTCCATTTTACTGTACATTAACTTAACTAAACGGTGGATCCTCCTCTCGGCGGGCTCGGCTGAGCCGGTGCGACACCCTGTCCCTGCACTTATACCCCTTTACGCCAGCTGCTCTAAGGGC
>NW_009701603.1:0-873 GCF_000703405.1 Apaloderma vittatum
ACAGACACCGGCGCTTGTGGTCTCCCTGCCCAGCAAACGCTGCGTGGGAATTACTGCTGCTGGTGTTGGCATTGGTTTCCGAGTCAGATGCTTTAGCTTTTCCAGAGGACACGGGCTCATGTGAAAGGCAGAAAGTTTGTGAGCTCCTGGGCTGGAAAGTTCCCTGGGAAGCTCTCCGGAATGCAAATGGCAATGCGAGAGAGAGGAAAAAAAAAGAGAGGAGGAGAGAGCGAGAGCCCTGCCTAAATATTAAAATGCAAGGAGGGAGAAGTTGGGAGAAGAAATGAGCAGACTCACCTTTATGAGGCATCCTGTCTTGTTGTCAAAGCTCCTGTCAATAGTTTAAGAGCGCACTGATTTGAAATGATGGTGCTTTAAAAAGAGTTGCCAGCAAAATAGTTTTTCTCCACTGAAGCTGCTGCTTGTGTGATCTTGAATTCCTGGGAAGGAGACAGAGATTGACAATAAAATGGGCTGTCAGTGACTGGAGAGCGAGAGATAAAAGAGTGTGTGAGTGAAGTGGGGAGAGAGAGAGACAGAGCACACCTATGCTGATTGGTGATGGTTCAAGTGTATTAATGTATGTGTGCCTTGCTCTCTGCCTCGCCTCCACTGCTCTTCACTGGCCCATTAGCAAAGCCTGACCTCTGTCATCATCTTCCAGCAAAACACTTCCTCCCTGCGCCTTAACCAGAGCGGGAAATGCGGCCGAGCCGGGGCTGCCTTTTCAAACCCACTAATCACTCCGCAACATGCAAATGCTCTCCCTTCGCTCCCACACAAAATATTGCTTTATGCAAAGCAACGCCAGCGCCTCCCCGACGCCGATTGGACGCCCGACGCCCGGAACGGCTCAATTGGCCCAGGCTTTTG
>NW_009701604.1:0-8278 GCF_000703405.1 Apaloderma vittatum
AGTGCAGAAGGGGGAGCGAGAGGGTGGCTGTATGGGTACCTGTCTGCCAGCCAGGGTAAAACCACGACAAGCAGTCATAAAGTAAGAGCAAGCATCAAGACTGCACTGCAGAATAGCCTTTGATTATGAAAATGTTGAGAATGACAAAATATTTTTGCTTATTTTGAACAGCTAACAAATTGAACTGCTGTATCACTGAACATGAAGCAGTTGAACATGTTTTCTTTCAATAGCTTTATTCAAAATGTAAGAGAGTAGTCCTTTTCTCGACATTTTGTTGAAGAATCATTGTTCCTGCTCTATAGATTGAGGAAACCAGTCTGAGAATTTTGTATAAAGGCAAACATCCAAATAAATTCCAAATACTGGATTCAACACATCTTGCCATGTCATTCAGAAATGACTCCTACAAATGGATGTGAGACCTGTGTTTTTGGATGTGTCCTGGTTTTGTTTAGGATGGGGTTAATCTTTCACTAAGAGCTGGTGAGGGGCATAGCAGGGATAGCCAAACCAAACTGGACCCTGCTAAGGGAATATTCAATACCATTCTTACATGAGGAATGGAGCATAAATAGAGGGAGCTGGCCAGTACAAGGCCATCTTGGGAATTCGGCACACAAGCGCAGCAGCGGCTGGACGGTCGGGTCCTGGATGGTCAGATACCTGCGTTACACATCGCTCGCATTACATACTATCTAATTAATATTATTGTTGCCCCTGTTGCCTTTTTTTCCCCCTTTCTTATATTTTTTTTATGTTTTACTATTAAAAACTGTTTTTATCTCAACCACACAAGGTTCTACTTCCTGCTCCCTGCTCATTTCCAAGTTCTTCTTCTCATTCCCGGTGGGGGAGGAGCAAGCGAGTAAGCCACCGTATGGTTCCCGCTCAGCATTTGTCCCTGAACCACAAAAGGATGCTAACACAAGAACGATTCCTGCCACTGCTATGGGACTGTGTTTCAGCTGCTGGTGTTTCAAATTTGCTGGCAAAGACAACTTTATGGCTCTGTTAAGCCATTCATCTTTCTGTTAAGTACTGCAAACTATAGTACATCACAACAGATGTAAAACAATCTGTCAATAACAGCATTGTGTCAATTACAAGTGAAAATTCTTAATGAGACATTATTAAAGCCAATGCTTTCTCCTTATAATACTTCCATTACTATAGGCAAGCATACCATTATACTTGTAAAGTGACCATTTACTACTTGAAGTTATGAAGACAGCTGTGCTTTAGACATATATTTTAGCTAACTATTAATGGAAGATTTGAGAACAAATACAACTCACTTTTCCTACTTATGAAACTTATCAATAATATATTCCCAGTGCAAAATATGTCAGTGCATTTGAACTATTGCTATGCAATTAAATGACAGGGTTAGGACAGTATGATAGAAAAAATACTTTATTTAATTGTCAAAACAGTATTACCAGATATTCCTAAAGTAACACTGGCTCCTATTTCAAGATAGTGGTTTTCTGTCAAGACCACTGTTGCCACTAGTTCCCAGTGTACATGGTTTACTACCAATGGACTTTTGTAAAAACGGAGACCAGAATGTGTGCAATGTGCCAGAGGCATGTTTCTTACAGTTTCTCAAATTTTTCCTAACGCTGAAGATCTGACGTTTTTGTTCAGTTAGTGACACAGCAAGAATGACACACCTAGAGAATTACTAAACCGAAAAGAATCTCTCATAATCCCCAAAGACAAACTAGAGTATTTTTACAAGCAATGTGAGTGTCCGAAGGAAAGGGTGTAGATGAGCAACACCATTTACAAAAATCTGTTTGTCACCTGTTTAGACACTTGTGTGTATGTTTAATATCATGAAGAATAAACAATTGCAACACAAAAAAACCAAACCAAACTGAAACCGAAACAACTAGATTACAGACTTAAGTGTATAAAATGTCTTTTCTCTACAAATGCATACGTGACCCACACATACATTTTGTACCACAAGTCTACAGCATTTTGTTGATTCAGTCTTGCAGAGAAAACATTTTTTTTTCTTACAATTGCTCCAAGGCAATACAATTTCTATTTTCAGAAATTGTCTTGCAAATAGATGGCATTAACTGATTTACATGTACCCAACTACCAAGTACTGAAGCTGCGTTCCCAGAGTTGCCCTTTGTAGTTTTTACTGCCTTTAGGTTGAGATTTGTTTGCAGCAGCAGGTACAACAGCAGATCTTCAAACTGTAATCGTATTTTTCAGTGGTGTGCATCACTTATTAACTTCTATTTGATTTCCCTCTGGCACCCACAGTTCCAACAAATGTTATCTTCTTGTTCAGTTTCGTCAAGATCACAAACTTGACAATAAGTGCTGCAGCTGAGATTCTCACCAAATAAACAAACCCTTTAACTGTGCTGTAGCTGCTCAAGTGCAGGAAGTGTCCTGTCCCGCATTAGAAGGTCAAACTCAGAAACCAGAATGACTGAAATAACTTCTCCTGCTGATTGTGAGACACGCAAAGGAGAAGAAAGAATATCCTAACCTGTGAATCACATCAGAGTTTGCATTTAGACTATATCATTTAGCTCACTTTACAAAAGAGAAAGTTTTCCTTTCTCCTACATGGACAAGAGGCTTTCCTTGATAAAACGTAGTGGGTGCGAAGGAGTTCATCCGTTGCATTTTAGCTTGAAGAAGATTTATATTAGCTTGGAAATATTTCTTCTAGGATAATGTCCAAAATCTATTAATAATCTGTCTTTTCTTTCTCTTATTACTGTACAGAAATGAAAGATAAATTGATAACCTAAAGAGACAGATAAGATTTGCAAGTGTAACCAATATTTCATTAACAAAATTTCTGGACAAATAATATGAATTTGAAATGAACATGACTTTCAGGAGATCAAAGTTTTTCAGACGGAATCACCCAAAAATCAAATAATTTTTAGAAACTTTGGCCTTTCAAGTGTATTGAAAAAATGGAGAAATACTTTACTGAATTAATTTGGCTTATTTTTCTACTCAGACAATGCCTCAGAAAAGGCTTCTCTTTCATTACAGTTTCTTTATTAGTTAATTTTTTTATGGTTGGGTTTTTTTGCTTGGTTATGGTATTTTTTTCAAGTTATGGATGAATTTAGGAGCAGTTGAGAATTAAAATTCATTTTTCAATATAATTTAATTAAAATATTGAGCAATTTGATATGAATTATTTGAAGAGCATGGAGTACTTTATTTTCGCTGACAAGATAGATCTTCTATCCAGGTACTGGCCCATAAAAATGTTTTGAATTTAAAGTTATCTGAAGAAAAGGACTAGAGAAGTACCAAGACTAAAGCCATGCATGGACTAGCTGGAACTCAGCTTATAAGAAAGAAATCATCAGCGTGAATTTGAGCAGATTTTTGAAATGCATAATGTTCTGAATAACTGCAGCCCTTCCTAGAGATGTTCCTGTAGGAGTCACACAAAATGTTTTGGGTTTTTTTACAAGGTGATTACTTAACTGGTTCAAAGACTTAACATTCTCAAGTATTTTTCCAAAACAAAGTTTGGAAATGACTAGGTATTTTTTTCTCTATAAATTATAGACTACTTGGACTTCTATGCTTTTTTCTCTTCATAGAATCATAGAATCATAGAATGGCCTAGGCTGGAAGGGACCTTAGAGATCATCTAGTCCAACCTCCCTGTTTTGGGCAGGGATGCCACCTCTCGACTAGACCTGGCTCTCCCCTCCTCTTCCCTCTCCTTCGACGTAAAAAAAAAAAAAAAAAAAAAAAACTAAAATGCTCTATAATATGAAAAGAAATGGAGTTTAGGTTTCATTTGCTACCATGAGTCAAATTTCAGAAATGCCACAAAAATATCACTAAGAGTGTTAGAACTGTATTATCTTTTCCTGGTGGAAGTATTTTTCACATACTTTCTACATACAGTAGAAAATAAACCCACCAAAAATATCATCATTTGAAACGTACTCAGAGAAAACCCCCTGTCTTGATCCACATATTCAGCTATATTTAGGCAGAGATGCTTGTTGTGTAGGATTTGTTGGTTTTCATTAATTATTTTTTCCAGTGGGAAATTAAAATATACAGCAAAAGATTAGAAATATAAATAATAATATGATGATGAATAATAGTATGAATTTGTTTTACCAAAAACTGAAAATTTAGGTTAAAGAAGATATTTGTGAATGTATATCATATCCTTTACACTAGCTTTGAAGCTACTTTTTGTACTGCTACATTGCAATAGCACGTATCCCAACTGGAAACTGTAGTGGTGACTGAAAGATATGATGCAGACAGTGTCACGTTTTCAATACGTATTCAATAACTGTATTAGGAGTAGCATCTTACCTAAAATAGTTGCATGGCATGTCTCACATTCATTGTATTTGAATTTATGTCACCTATTGGGGAAGTCATTGTCTGCAATCATAAATGAGAAATGGCTTACAAGACTTCCCCAAGGAGACTGTATCAGGTCTCTTAAAAAATGAATAAAACTGCAAAAGAGCAGTGATTAATGATTTTTTTTAAAGTTCCAATGCAGGAGTATGTGAGGAGATTGAAGACTGACCTTTAAGCCAAAGTTCCCTGTGGCTAAATAAATAACAAAAGAGTTAAAGAACTCGTGTATATATTTTTCAGTTCTGGTAAGGGATGAACACAAAACATCACATTTTCTTAGCACTTCTAAGGCAATTAAGAAATCAATGATTTTATCAGAAAGTCCCCTGACATAGAGTTAACCTTACAGCTGCAGCAAACTTTAGAAAGGAGTTCAAAGCAACCACGTGTAAGGGAGGCTTTGTCTAAGCCTTTTCTGTCTTAAAAATAGATCTGAAGGTACTGTGCTTTCTGTGTCCCAGTATTGGGGCCAAGAAAAAAGCAGACATAGTCATCATAATATCAGACTACTGTATGTCTCTTTCTTTCTCAATCTCCTCTTTTTTGGCTTTAACTGTTAGAGGAATGAAGAGAAAAAAATCATAAGAGTAAAGAAAGTGTCCTTACCTATCTTTCTTTTGAAAAATACATCCCTTGTAGCCCAGTGATGAATATATGACTTGTACTCTCAGTTCTTAAAGAGACAATTAATTTTATCATATTTTCTCAGCCTTTTTATTTAGATGGGGCAGAAACTGGTTAAAACCCTACAGTTTCAGGGCAAATTTTAAGGTAGGTATATCTACAAGATTAGTATTTATTTGAATTAGGTATAAAGTTTGCTGCATAACCAGTAAGGTTTTAAAAGCATCTGATTGGACTTGGTCTTCCACAGTTCCAACATAAAACATACCTCCAAATCCAAAACAACTGTATTAAACCAGAGTCTTACTACAGAATCGAAAGGACCTTCTTTTAAATAGCGTGAGCTGTTTCCAGTAGTGAAAGCAGTTGTGACTTGTAGTTGTACCCAATTCAAGAGACTGAGAAGACTCTGGTGTCTGAGACATAACAAGACCATTTTAAATTTCAGAAGCAAGTATTATCTTTTTCAGTAAAGAAAAAACAGTCATAAAAAAGTGAAAGTTTTTATTTTTTCTATTTCTTGCACAAGGATTGCCAACTCTCTCTGTTGGTCAACGAGAGAAAGTAATAAAATAATATAATAAAGTTCAGCACTTGCCATCTCTCTGATGGTATTCCCTAAGTATTTTCCTGACGTAAGGTAAGTGGTTCTGCTTATGGTGCTGTATTACCTATATCTTCATTAAAATGTACCATAAATAGAGCAAATTGTGCTTGAGCTGTCAACGTCAAGGCTTGGGCTTAAACCTGAGTCCTGCCTCTTCAGTTCTCAGTGCTGTGAGTTCATGTGAGCATGCTGAGCCCATAACTTGGACCTACTCAAGGCTGGCCATCCCAGAGGGAAACCCATAGTGTGAGTGTGGGCAGAGAGGGGAAAGTGATGTGGAATCACAGAATCATGGAGTCATATAGATTGGAAAAGATCTTTAAGATCATTGAGTTCACCTGTTAACCTAGCACTGCCAAGTCCACCACTAAACTGTTATCCTAAGCACATTAGTGACACATCTTTTAAATATCTCCTTGCTTGAACATGCATGATTTCTGCAAGGACCTGTCAAGAGAGATAGATTTCCTCTTGCTCATAATTCAAAGCAGTGTTCCTACCTTTATTGCTTCAATTCAAAAGCAGACCCTGCATGAGATCTACCATGTAAGGTGGAGCATAAAATCATAGAAGCACAGCATATGTTGAGCTGGAAGGAACTTTCAAAGGTCATTTAGTCCAACCCCCTGCTGTGAGCAGGGACATCTTTAACTAGATCAGGTAGCTCAGAGCCCCATCAAACCTGACCTTGAATGTCTCCAGGGAAGGAAGGGACAGATCTTCTAGCACCTCTCTGGGCAACCTCTTCCAGTGTTTCACCATCCTCACTGTAAAGAACTTTTTTCTAACGTCTAATCTAAATCTACCCTGTTTTAGTTTAAAACCATTGCCCCTCATCCTATCACTACATGCCCTTTTGAACAATCCCTCCCCAGCTTTCCTGCAGGCCCCCTTCAGGTACAGGAAGGCTGCTATAAGGTCTGCCTGGAGCCTTCTCTTTTGCAGGCTGAACAACTCCAACTCTCTCAGCATGAGTGCTCACAGGTTAGGAATAAAACTGTGTGCAGTAGTGGTGACAAGGGGCCAGTAGGGCACGCAGCAAAGACGGACAAAATTAAAACAAACAGGTGAGTTAAAGCAGATATTTCATTTGATTACAGAAGTGTTTCAATTTCAGGCCCACATTGTGAAAGTGACAGCTTACTGTGCTGCAGAGGTCATAACAGACACCTAGAAAATGTACCTTTGCAACTGGATCAGAATTTTTTAGGCTTCATTTCACATGCAGGAGATGGAAGAGCAATCTACTTTCTCAGGTTTAACTCCCTTGCAAAGGCAAGATTTTCTCTACTTTTCTGCGAGTAAGGAAAGTAAATATCTACAGAAAAACTCTTTGCTTGACATGGTTTTATTCCAACTGAAAACGTTCAGTTCTTTACCATCTGGAAAGAAGACTTGCCCATATAATTTGTTACTCTGCATTTTTAGAGACTAGTGTGTGTGGAGACTGTTTTTCATTTATTCCAGACAAATATCATTCTGTCAGTACTTTTTAATTTAATTTTTACTACTACTACTTTGTGTTTAGATGCTACAAACGTTTCTCCCTTCTTTCTTCAAGTTAAATTTTTTAATATCACTCCTTCTAGACACAGGCATCTGAGGAGAAAAAACTGATCATTTGTAATCCTTGTCTATTTCTACATTGTCAACCCAAAGGTTGTATGACCTTATTTTCTAAATACTTTCTATTCCTCTACACTTAAGGTAGTAACTTCTAAGCAATGCAGATACATTTCTGTGCATCTGTAAAGTTCCCCATGTGTGTTAATATACACAGAGTTCATGCTAAAAAAAAAAAAAAGACCAAGTGTGACATCTCAAAAGAGTTTCTTTTGCACTTGTCACAGAAAGAATAATAGATCAGTCAAAAAAAAGACAGCAAGTTTCATCCTGAATGCTAGCAACCCTACTTTTCCAGATTATATGGAACATATATCCATTTGTCTTTTGATCTTACAAATGTTACATCAAATCTCTTTTAGGCTGCTGCTGGCTACGATGACACCTACTATATGAGGACAGATAACAGCCATTCTTATCACGGCTAGGCTTCGCGAATGAAGATATGGGAAGGGCTCTACCCACACTTGCTACAAGTGTGCTGATGGCTAAAAAGGCCAATGTGGGATAGGCAAGTCCAGTTGCAAAAGGGACAGTGGAAAGTCTCCTTAGGCAATATTGGCGAGGCACGGTTCTTTCTGCGTTGCCTTTTCTCCTCCAGACTAATTCTATGTGTGTTCTCAAAGGAGGCAGCAGCGTTATGGATGGTGTGTCCCCCCATCTCCCAATTGGAGGCCAGAGTTGACCACTGATGGTAGTCAATATGGCCAAAACTGAGGCATTATTTCAGAAAGTCCTTGTATCTCCTCTTTGAGGCTCCTCTGTTGCAGCAGCTGGTGACGAGTTCACCACAGAGCACAACCTTAGGGAGGCGGTGATCCTCCATCCTGGAGACGTGCTCTGCCCAGCACAGCTGCATCCTCAGCAGCATGGCCTCAATACTGGTGACCCCTGCCCATTCAAGGACAGTGATATTAGTCACACAGTCAGTCCAGTGGATGTTTAGGATTGTACGGAGGCAGCGCCGATGGAAGCATTCGAGGAGTTGCAGGTGATGGCGGTAGATGACCCATGACTCAGACCCAT
>NW_009701605.1:0-9456 GCF_000703405.1 Apaloderma vittatum
GGCGATGTGCGCGGGGAGAGGAGCCTCCCCAGAAACTCGGCCGCCCCCGGAGCTCTCCGCTGCCGTCCCTGCACGCTGCGGGTCAGCGGGCCGCAAGGATGGGACCCGGAGCCTTCCAGGCCCCGCGAGTGCGAAACTGGAGTGCCCGGGTGCAGGCCGGCAGGGGTACGCATCCGCAGCAGTCAGCGGCGCTTGGATCAGTGCAAGCGGCGTAAACTCATCCTGTCCTGAAAACGGTCGAAGCCTCACGCGTTTACAACAGCACCAAGATGACAAAGTTAACTTGGAACTGCATGAGCGGAATATCGAAACAGCACAAGATGTTTAGGCGACCAACTGCTAAAATGGACCAGCTCTGCTTCACATATTTCCTGAACTTTACATTGTTTTCTCCTTTGCAGGTGCTCACGTCTTCCTCCAGAAAACCAGCACCGGTGGCTCAGCTGCCCTCTGCCAGGAGCACAGCCCCGCTGGGGCTGCCCGGGCAGGAGCGCTGCAGCCCGCTCAGCAGCCGGATATTCACCTGCAGATACCGACAGCAACAGAAAACTCCGTGAGGGCACCTTTTCTTAAACTGCACACCAGAGCTGTTCTACAGGGTGCAATTTAACCCTCCAGAGCAAAGATGAGGGATTGCTGCATTTCATATAAAAACAGAAATAATTCCCTAGGTGCTTTTAAAAAATTGCATCTTTTCGTTCGGTGGCTGTGTCACAAGAGTGATACCAGATGTGCAGTCTGTGGGTATTTACAACAGAAACCCTCGGAGTAGTATATTAAATTTTGATTGGCAAAATCAACATCATGAAATTATAACATGCATTATTGTACCCAGTTTTCCATGAAAGGGATGCAATTCCCAAGTAAAATTCATATTTAAGGGGTTTTCCATCCAGCATTAAGGTTTAACTGCGTCGCTAACACACACAAAGAGAACTGTCAGCGCTGGCTGGCATGCCCTCCGGGGTGAGCTGCGGTAGGTGCAATTCAGTTACAGAAACAGGGACTCAGTTATTCTGTCATCGACGGGCACAGGCTCAGCTCTTTGCTCTGACTTGACCTGGTGGAGTGATCATATCAAAAGGGCGACGTTCCTGGGGAAGAAAAAGGAAAGCAAGGGACAGCAGTAAGAGGAACTGGGAAGCTGAGGTAAAGCCAAGGTGTTTACTTACAGCAAACATCACCTTTTAGCAGCGCACACAACATGAGTAAGAATCTCACTAAAGAGACGCGACAACATCAGTTACCATCTGCTGTGCTGTACGGAAAGCTTTGTGCTGTTTCAGACTTCTGTCATCTTAAGAGTCAGGTTTAGATCAGGTGCTGCCCAAGAACAAATTAAAAATAAGCACCTGCAAGAATGCGAATAAGCTTGTGTAATAACAAAAGTGGACGTGGGGAGGGAAGTGAGTGGCTGTGGGGGCAGCTGGATTTCCCGAGCCCATGCTGGGTACCTCTCCCAGCTGTGTGCATCATCAGGTCTCTCATACCAAAGGCCCGTTTGGTGCACACATTTGGACAGATATTTCAGATATTTGTTAACTGTGCTTGCCTCGATGAGGAAAAAAAACCTGCACAATTCTAAGTGTCTGTTTGAATGGTTAAAATATGAGAGAAAAGCATACTTAATTTGCCTGGGGTGCTGTGCAGTTTAAAAATATTAATTAGAACTATGATCCTTGTTTGCCCACAAGCTCATGAGTGTAATTTTAAACACACAGCTCAGTTAAATACTTTCAAATGTGTCTACAATAAAACCATTCCACAGAGCTATGCTTATGCCACCATATCCTGTTTAAAATTAATCCACTCAGCAGAAAGTTTCAGGGTCAGATTTGGCCAGGGAGACAGAGAAAAAGACCAAATTATAACATGGGAGAGGAAACACCAGAGAAGGGAAAAAAGGCACAAATGGATGAGAAAATACCGGGCCAGGCTGAAACTATTTTAGGGCAATGGTGATGACAGATGCTTTCTGGAGCATCTACGGGAAGCAGATCTCATTGGATGTAGAAAGCACATTAAAGTCGAAGCACAGACTCGGGTTCCCTTTTGCTGATTCTTACTTGACAGTGAAAAACGCTGGCAGAGCGGTGAAAGAGAGTGCTAAGGGCTTTAATGCCTGGAAGCACCACAGTTCACCAAAGGACATCTCAGCACACTGAGATACTGCCTTAGGCCTTTTTATTGCAACAATATAAAGTGTGGCTACAGTAATATCTTGAGGGTTCAGGTGATCCTTATCCTTGCTGAGCTACAGACTTGTGCCTTATCTTAGCAGCCTTTTGATGGAATTATAATAATTGTAATTCACATTTGTCTGTCACTCTGGGTCTTAATGGAGGCCTAATGGATGACTGGCCTGAGGATCAATAGTTTCACATCTTGACTACTTGGGATGAGAGTACTGGATGTTAAAATAAATACTTTGGCTATGCTAAAGACGCAGAAATAATATGTGGATCAATACAAACACAGTTTTCCCGTAGGTGGGAAGGGCCCGCGCACAGCACGGAGGGGACCTGGCTGTTTGCTTTACAAGGACGTGTGCCTGTGCGCTTTTCAAGTAGCATAATAAATCACACAACATTTTCCACAACTAGATTCTTCCTTCCTGATCTAACCAAACAATTCTTAAACCTTTAATGGGCCCATGATTGTAAAATCATTTCGTCTAGGTTTTTGAGCTGTAATCTTCAAATTACGGGTCTGTAACAGCAATAATGGAATGTGTCATAAAAGAGTTTTTCCTCTGTGAGTCTATTATTATAATAAAATAATGTACCTAGTCACCTCTACATTCCGCATTAACCTTTTTTATGATAATTATGATTAAAGTGCATCTCCCATTTCCATTAAATAATATCCTTGCATCTCACTGAAAGACTATATAGGATTGAAAGAAAAACGAAAGATGCACATTTTTTTTAGAAGATTCTATCCATGCCACTAACTTGTTGTAAAGATAAGACCCACTCAGTTTAGAATTATACTTCGGTGTTCATGTGAATTAAAATTCTGAGTCTTGCATTTCAGTCACGCACTTTTGTGCTCACAGAAATATATGTACAAATTAGAAAATTAGATATGAAATTACAGGGACATATGCTCCAGCCTCTGCTAGCACAGAGGAGTTCAGGATCAACATCCGCACAAACACCTTGAAAACAAAACCAGCAGAACCTGTTCTAGGTGCTCTACTTCAGGATGATTTAGAGATCATTTTAAAATCACCTTAAAAGAACTGCACTGAGCTAAACCGTTGTTGCAAGCCAAGTGTCAAGCTTTCATATCATATCCTGTTTCAGAACATGTGATGTGGAGATGGCTCTAGGAGATTTCATTAGCAGAAGTTATACATTATATATGCTGGAGCTATAGGCACATTCATTCCTTTTAATGCTTTTGACAGAATTGGATCACTAAAATTCACGTAACACTATGAATACAAAGCTCTGAAAGTTTCACGGAGTGCAATCAAAAGATATTACAAGTTTATTTTTTAAAATATGAAATAAAAAGATGAAGACATTGTAAGATGATATGGCAATGTTGACAAAGGTATTATGGATTTCATCAGTATTAGTACTAAGAATGTCAAAATAACTTGAAATCTTATCCTGTCCACGTGAGTAATCTCTATCTTAGTCTGATTACATATAATTTCGTTGCATTTTCCACATCAATTCCCTCTGTATCTAATTTTTGTAACTCAAAAGCTTATGCTTCTTTTATAAGCCTCTCTTTCTTTGGACTAATTTAGTTGAGTTTTCTTTAAACTAAGACTGCAGTTTTATCTGTTCCACAAGTTCCTTCTATGCAGTTATCTCTTTTTCACCATAAGTCTGTTTCAGTGCAAAGGTAGCATGTACAGAGTTGTGTAGATAAGCAAGCCTGCAATCCCATATATTTTAATGACCACTGTTCTCTCTTGAAACCTGGCATTAAAGAAAAGTTGTTTAGAAAACATTAGGTGTGGTAACAGGCATTATTTGTCTCAATCTCACATAGTTCACCACCAGTTTTATTTTTACAAATTACTTTTTTTTATTTTTATTGCATTACCATACAACACTATCTGCCTGGATTTAATAAGGTTACGTTTAGTGGCAACTACACTCTCCCTGAAAGAGAAGAAAATTCTCAAGTACTTTGCTGTGCCGACTTTAACGCTATTCCTGTCTTAATCCATTATAGATCATTGCTAAACTTCACAGTGAACTGCTTTCCTTTCTCTTCTTTAGGAATTTGTTAATCATGTATTCTATGAAAATCTGAGAAAAAAATACTATTGTAATTCACATTCATCTTATGAAATGTGATGGGAATAGATACAAGCAATTTGCTATTATAGGACAGTGAATCTCAATTGTTTGATGGAGAAATACTGTAAGATCATCAACGTATAGGCATTTTTCCAAAGAGAGTGCAAGTTGTGATACTCCTCTGTGAGTCTGAATGTTTGATGAAATCCTCACTTAGTTTCAAGCAGACCAGATTATGAGTAGCAATTACATTTAGAGTAATTGCTTGAAAAATAAAATAAAATCATTCTCTTGAAAGGGTTCAGTTGTCTTTGTAACTACTATCAAGGCATTAATTGCATCCTAATTTTTTTTATACTTGTAACAGCTCTCTTAACAAAACTTCATAACCTGTTCCATTAAGTAAATTAGGTCTCATTTTTGTTTAACAGTGTTACTGAGATCAGTAACATTGAAACATGCCGCATAATTACAGAGGAGGATTAGAATTGTCTTCATTCCTAATCCTTACAAAAATAATTTGAGGATATTTTTCAGGGTTCCTTATCAAAATCATTAAACTGCACTTTATCAATAAGCTCCACCAAGTCATTCTGGACACTTGGAAGAGAAAAAGGCAGGCCAAGACCAGCACCATTTTATTTCTCTTCCCTTTTTGCCTTTAAATATTTTTAAAATATAATCTCGTGGCGCTGTTTTATGCCGGCAGTTATGCAATTTGTTTCACGAGGCTGTCGTCAGTCCCCTGCCCATACACAGAGCTCACTGCCTGCCCCTTGCTCCTGGCTCTCGTTCCCGGGAGCCTTCGAGCACCTTCCCCGTCGCGCTGTGTTGCGCAGGGGCTCTGCACCTTACACCAGCACCGACAGCTCTTACACGTTTATTCCACTTGTGACTCCACAGCAAAAGGCTATACCACACTACACCTCCTACATCCCTGGTGACTTTATCATTTAATAGCTGCCTTTGGATTGATTTAAACTGTAGTGATGCTAGTTTTTTTATTATCTACGTACTAGAAAAGCGCTGCAAGACAACAGTGAGTCCCTTGATTTACTAAGATGCTAAATTGATTTCTCCCTTCTGCCTGTTCCTTCACATCTGTTGATAAGCTGAGTTTGGATGATTCAATTTAGTTAATGATATATTCTTTTATGCTTTGGTTATACTAGAGGTTTACTTTGTCTTGTAGCTGGAGTCATTAAAGGATTTACTATTCTCCTTGACACACAAAATCTTTGGTAAATGAGCGCTAAAGTAACTCAGAAGTGAGTCCTTTCTGTTTGTAAATAATAGAGGAGCAATGCCAAAATAAGGCTGAATCACATTTTAGGTGTATGAATGTGCTTTCAGATTCCCCTTTACATACAGAAGTTCAGGGAAGTAATGGGCTCAATAATGCCTGAAGTTGTCTTTATTCCCTTACTGCTTTTCTAGAGAAGAAAATGAAACAAACTATCACTACATTTTTAGTAAAACTCGTGAATTACTACAGACTTATTTTAGAATTTAAGTAGGAGATCAAACAGATTGGAATTAGGAACATTAAAGCTCCTCTAAGTCACAGGATGAACACAGTGAATGTGCATTAAAACTATCTCCTAGGGAGAGAACAAATATTTTCTTTGCTCAGTATGCATATTGTTATCAGGGCAGATGAAAAGAGCCACATGAGGTTGCTCAGCAATGTGCTTCCAGCCTCCAATTCTGGTTAAAATTTTTTAAAAATGAAATAAATAGAATAGAAATTAAATAAGGTCTTGCACGCAATCAGACATATCTAAAATTAAGCATGCATGGAAAACCAAAATATATAATTAGGACTGAGCAGACACCTCCAAATGAGTTCAGTGACTGGCTTTTGCACTGTGTGGAGAAAGGCCGGACACGACCACAACGGAGACTGAGAGGCGGCAGAGCATCTGCCCTCTCACGCCAACCTCTTGTGTTCCCACTGCCAGGCTAGAAAATGCTCTCTGATGTAACATTACCCATTGGTTGGGAACACTGAGAATTTTTAGAGCTGTCCAATCCTATGACTGAGAAACTTGTGCAAAAACTCAAGACTGATATAAGCCAGCCAGATCACAAAGCTGAGCAAGTCGGTGTTCGAGGAGTAGTGCAGCAAGTAACTTGGAGCTGCTCCTCTGCCAGAGCCACCTGCAAGCACAGGACTTAAAATCACTGCAATACCCACAGTACAATTCTGAGCTGAACTCTGAGCACTGCAGCAATTCCACTGTAAACTGAATACAGTTATAGTCTATGCTGTCCAGCATACTTACTCTAGACTGCCGTTTTCCTTGCATCCAATTACCAGGTCAGGAGACAAGAGAGGGTAAGGACAACCAGGTTTCTCATGTTCCATTGATGTTTAAACATTTTTTCATTTTTTCTCTACTAGTCATTGTGTTACCAATGCCTAACTGCTATCACTGCTATGCATAGCTGCTATGGCTACTCTTTTCATTAAAATTTGGCCCAGACACTTCCTCACAGGTCTTATTTTGTCCTAGAAAATGTAACTTGTGTTCCACCTGTCTCGGAGGTTGTCGCTAATGCTGATTTATGGCTTCATTTCCCTTATTTGTCTACTACAGTTATATTTTTAAAATGTCAGTGGTATGTTTTTGAGTACAAACTTCTGCTAAACCCATTCTGCACAAAGCATTGCACTTCTTATTCACTGCAATACGCCACATGGTTTTAAAAGTCCTAATGGTTTAACAGTATGAGAGTGTCCTTGGAATCAGCTAAAATCATTATTGCTAACAATTCTTCCACATTTTTTTCTCTAAGTTCTCGATACATATTCATAGCACAGTGATTTTGGGGTTCATAAAAGAGCAAATTACAGCTTATTTCCCAAGTGATTGCAAAGCTCTTCTTAACATGTATAGACAGAAAATACAGAAAAAAGATTGGAACTATGCATCTGTGAGGCTGTTCCAGAGGAAGAATGAAAACGAATATAAAGGAATACATGAGCCCACCTACAAAAATCTCCTTAGTTTTCACAGGCATAACACAGCCAGACTCAGTATTGTATTAGCAAGGACGTAAGAATGGCAATGTATTGGCTCATCAGGACAATAATCTGTTCAGCTAATTTTACTAAAAGTCAAAGGAAGTTTAAAGCACCGGGAAACAGAAATACCAACGTGTGCTCACATGCAAATGCCAGTTATCACGCAGGCTGTGTGCCAGTAGTCACCACAAAGCGGATGCAGGACACATCAAGGCCATGGTTACTAAGTCATGAGGTATGCTTCCATGATACAGAAAGCTCTCCTGTCTTTGCTCTGTCACACTGAACAACCAAACATTGTCCCTCTGGCACCACAGTGATTCTACAAACTGTTGGCAGTAACAGCAAGGATGGGTATTTATTGTGCAAACAATGTCCCAAACAAAAACTGGTAGCATGTCACTGGGGATGGGGCTCTAGTAGATACAGATACAGAATTATACTCGCCCTGCAGGTGTCATGACTTAATCTCTGCTCTTTTGCTGCTTAGGCTATTTTTCAGTATTGAATGGCATACAAAGTCTCCAAAACGTAAAAGCTGTCTGAAGCATGCATGTGAACTCTGTCTGATTAATATAAAAAGCCAGGCCAGGTTGGAGAAAGCTTTGAGCATCAGGCCTTTGAGGCATCCCTGCTCATAGCACAGGCATTGGAACTAGATAATCTTTAAGGTCCCTTCCAACCCAAACCATTCTACGATAACATTTTGCATGTGCCAGTTCAGACCACATTACTGAAAGAAATTAAGGAAAGAAAAAAAAAGAGGACAAGCATAAACCATAGAACAAAACTAATGGCAGAGACTTGCAGAAGAATCAAAGCTGTTTCAACTTGCAGTGCAGATTAAAACCACGAAAAGTCAGATTTTCTTTTGCATAGAGAAAACCCTGGAGTCTAATATACTCTTTCTGACTCAGTGCGTGCAGCAAAGCGGTGGATGCCAGTTGTACACTCTGACCAAAGCATGTAAATAAAAGGAGCACCTGTGGTAAATAGGCTGAAGAATGCAAAGAGGAAATCAGTGCAACAATTGTGTAAGAACCATATTGTAAGAAAGTGGCTGAATGAACAAGACAGCAGCCCTATGGATTTATACACACACAGTCTACAAGTGCACCTTGAGAGGGAAAAAAAAAAAAAGAAAGAAGAGGAAAAAAAAAAGAAAGAAGAGGAAAAAAAGAACAAAAAATAAGGTATGAGGATACTTAGTGATTTAAAGGATCAAAACCATTTTAAGAGAGCATAGATACTTTCACAAAGCTTTCAAGAGATTTTTTAGCATCCTCATACCTGGACTATGTAACTGTACACATTGTTCAGCCTTGAAAAGAGAAGATTCCAGGGGGACCTAATAGCTGCCTTCCAATATCTGAAGGGAACTTACAGGAAGGCTGGGGAGGGGCTTTTTACAGGAGTGTCCACCAACAGGACAAGGGGAAATGGATTTAAGTTGAAGGAGAATAGATTTAGGTTAGATCGTAGGAAGAAATTCTTCAGTACGAGGGTGGCAAGACTTTGGAATAAATTGCTCAGAGATGTTGTGGCTGCCCCCTCCCTGTAGGTGTTCAAGGCCAAGTTGGATGGAGCCTTGAGTAGCCTGATCTGGTTGAGAGGTGTCCCTGCCCATGACAGGGAGGTTGGACTAGATGATCTCTAAGGTCCCTTCCAGCCTAGGCCCTTCCATGATTCTATGAATACAATATCATATGTAAATACAATGTCAAACAGAGGCAGTAAAATATTTGTCAAAAACTGAAAGACAAAGTCAGGAAAAATGTGAGAAAATTCCTGCCCTTGCACTTCCCTTTTTCTGAAGGTAGAGTCATCCGAGACCCTTTTTCATACGCATCAACCTCTCACATGGGACCAGCGGAACTCCCCTGAGCTGACATTTATTTATTTATCCTTGAGGGCAACGGCAGTAGGTGCATGCACTACTGCCCTGAGATGTCATCCTTCCCAGAATATTTACGTGGCTGTCAAAACATTCCAGTTATCCCCTTAATTGAGTTAGAGATGAAGGTGCTAGGTAGAGAAGCCAATTAAATTAAAGAAAAATATTTAACAAAAATAAGGAAATTAAATTTAAAAAAATGTCAGTAACACATCTTAAGATAATCATAGAATCACAGACATCTAGTCCAACCTCCCTGTCATGGGCAG
>NW_009701606.1:0-25589 GCF_000703405.1 Apaloderma vittatum
CTCTGCGCCAGCAGCTCCGACGACGGGAGCGTCAAAATCTGGGACGCAGAGGCCCTGGCCCCGGTGGCGGGGTACAGCCTGCACCAGGTACGGTCCTCACCGGGAGCCGCCGCTCCGGGGATGGAGCGGGTGAGACAGAAACGGAGTGAGGTTTTGTAGGTGTCGCCTACAAAATAGGGTAGTGTTACTTTAACCGAAGGCAAATTTCAGCACCGGGGAAATGAAAGCCGTTGAACGGTTCCAGCCACCCTTTTGTTATAGCCTTAGGTCGGCAGCGCTGTTACATCACCTTAATAAGGTGTTGGTTACCATCAAAGCCTCAGGAAGCGAGGCAGTATGCAGACAGCGTGTACTCGTTGCTGCTTAACCCAGCTTGCTTCAGATCTTTCTAGCAATTATTGTTCCACACAGGACAGACTAAGAACATACATTTGAACAGTTACTCAGGACACCATATTGGAAAATCCATCAGTCGTGCCAAAGCCCAAAAGAACTTAAATGCTTTAGAATTAATTCAGCTGATCTGAGTGCTCACAGATTTTTTTTCTCCCTGTTATTCCTTGTTAGATGGTGGTGAGACAGCTTTACATTTATTCAGTTCTCTTTCTTTAGAATGCCATCTCAGCCTTGCACTGGTCACCCCTTGTGAAAGATCTGATTGTATCTGGTGATGAAAAAGGTATAATTGTGTGTTACTGGCACAACAGAAGTGACAGCCAGCAGTTCTTCCCAGAACCTCGGACAATTTTTTGTCTCAGTTGCTCTCCTCATCAGGAAAACCTGGTAGCGATTGGGTAAATATTCATTACATTTTGTTTTCCATTCTTCTGCGAGAACCTTGTCATGAATTTTTGCAACACAATTGTAAGGGGGTTTTTTTCCCTTTTTTTTTTCTTCTGGTGTACAATTTGCAAATAATATTTAGATTTGGTAGACCTGCCAGACATAGAAATCTGTAACAATGTAAGGGTTCAAGTCTGGTTTGAATCTTTGGAGTTTCTTAAAATTGTTATTTTTTAATGGGACTTGACTGATATTTGTTAAGTTGTAGGTTACTTTATCTGAAGAGGACTTCTTAGTTTGACCAGGCCTTTCTCAAGCACTGCAATTCTAGTCCTTTAGATACCTAAGACTGCACTAAACAGAGCAGGAACGTAAAACCCTCTAGTCTTAACAGCATTTTCTTGAAGGAGAACAAACACAAGAGGGAAGGAATGAAAGTGATTTGTGATAAAGGGAAGTGTTTTCCTTGTAGAATAGGCACTGTAGTTTGTCTGATCTCTGAAAGCTATATTACTGATGAATTAGTGTCATTTCTTGAAGCCAAATGTACTGGTTCCACTTCTTGAAAAGGCAGCTGCAGGTACACCAGTGCTGTACTCCAGCTCCCACTGACAGTCCTCTTGCTGCTTGTTATTTGGCTTCTCTAGTTGTAATACAGAGATTCTGGTAAAGAGCTTGGAAATTGAGTCAGATATTATTATCTAAGAATCTCTTCATTAATTAAGTCTTTCTTTTTAGCTACAAGGATGGCATGGTGGTTATAATTGATATCAGCACTTCATCGGTTAAGGGGCCATGACGATGAAATACATTGTCTGGCCTGGTGCCCTGTGCCTGGTGAGGAAAGGTTACCTGCTTGGCAAGATGAGCTCCAAGGTACGTAGAAGTGATTAGTAGTTTGTAAAGTAATTTTCAGTTCATGTCAGTGTCTTTCTAGAGAATTGAATTGCATATAGAAAGTCAGTGAGTAGCTAAGCAAAGGCAACTCATAACTTCAGTGAAGTATGTTCTGATACAAATCAATGTATTTGCAGTTAGTTTTTATAAAGCTTTGAATTTTGAAGTATAATAACATGACTTCCATGGTATTCAGTAGTTCCTTCAGAGGAAGGCAAAGTTCCAAATGGGGAGCTGACACGGAACACAACCACGAAGAAGGGTTTCTACCTGGCTTCAGGAAGCAAAGATCAGACCATCCGAATATGGAGCTGTACTAGAGGCAGAAGTAAGTAAAATTAATAATGTGAGATCAACAATAACGATATCATGGAAGAGTTCTTCTCTAAATGCAGCCTTCACTTATTAACTTGATAGTTTAAAGCATGGGGAGTGTACTTAAAGCTTCAGATTCACAGGACTTCTTTTTCTTTCAAAGAATTTTGATGTACTAAGTCTGGATGATCCCTTTTGGTTCCACAGGTGTGATAACTTTGAAGTTGCCACCCACGAGAAGAAGAGGTGGAGCTGTTGATCCTGCTGTTAAAGAGCGCATTTGGCTGACTGTTCACTGGCCTTCTGGTCGTTCCACAGAAATTGTATCCAGCTCTTTTGGGTAAGTAGGGGACACAGCAGCCTGGATACCATCAGTAACTGCAGATAAAAACTTAAGGAAGAGCTTGGTGGGAAACTTTGTTACCCTCTTCCTCCCCAGTACAACCGGAGAGAAGACAGGCATAGAGTTAAAGTGGGAGTTCAGTAGCAGAAATTCACTGTTTGTCCCATAATTTATCTGATCATCTCACTGAATATTGACTGCTGGTGGGACTAATTGAAGGTTTTCCCCTCTAATGGGAGAAAAATGACATGTCAGTTCTCTGTGCGGTTACTTACGGATGTCGTTTGCCGAGTGGTGTTTGGGTGTGTGTATCTTTGTGTGTCCGGGCACACGGAGTGGATGGGTGTCCAGCCGTATGACTCCTGTGCTTGCAGCATGTGTATGTGTAATATAGTCCATATATAGCCTGAGTTATTCTTTTGAAGTGAACAATGAAGTACACACTTCTTTAAATTTTGCAGAGGAGAACTGCTGCTCTGGGATTTGACCCAATCTGGAAGACGCAAGTGGACGCTTCTGGGATCCTCAGAAGGACAAAACCACTCCCGAATTGTGTTCAATCTGAGCTCTGTGAAGTGTCAAGACAAAGAGCTCCTTTTTTCCATTTCAATGGACAGAGATGTAAGAACCCTTTTATAAAATTAATATAAAAATAGTCATACCTGTAGGGTTTAACTGTTTTAGGGCCACAGATTCTCTCTTAGAGTGCATTTATTGCCGATTGTGTAACATTGCATATGTAAAATTTGGTTTGAGCCCAGGTTTTGTATGGTTTTTTATTTTATAAGCTTAAGGTCTTACCCTGGTGGAGTGAATGGTTGTGACATTCTAGATTTGAATGGTAAGCATTTAATAAAGGGAGTTTACCATCTCTTTTTCCTGTATGTTTCATTTTTAAGAGGTCTGGTTTTCCCTCTTAAAATCATTTACTTGTACAAACAAAAGCATCTATTTTTATTTTTAAAAAAACTTTTTTGCAGGTAGCAAAGCGCCTCCTATTTTGAAGTCAGAAGAGGACCACAGTATTAAAATATAGGAATTTTGTCCGTTCCATTACAGTCTCCCAACTATTGCAGCCCTGCCTGAGACATGAAATCCTCTGTATGCAAATCACATATTATGTCAAGCCCTCACTCTTGGTTTTTCCTTGACATACCAGTCACTCTTCATTTAACTATTCCTTGCTCTTTAAATATTCTTCAGGTGAAGTGCTGGGACCTCTCAACTCTCGAATGTTGTTGGACAATGCCCTCACTTGGGGGATTCGTCTACAGCCTTGCCTTCTCCCCTGTGGACACCGGCTGTCTTGCTATCGGGGTTGGGGACAGCATGATCCGGGTGTGGAATACTTTGTCCATGAACAACGCTTATGATGTTAAAACCTTCTGGCAAAGCATAAAGTCAAAGGTTACAGCAGTAAGTGTGCTTTTGATTTCCCTTTTTTTTTTTTTTCCTCTTGTTTCTTTTCACTCCATTTTTTATCTTTCAGGAATATTTTTCTTTCACTTTGAAGAAGGTGTTTCCCAACTAACAGTATGTAAGGGCAAGTTGTTCCTTTTGTACTTGCTTCTTTTGATACTCGATACATTTTAGAATCTGGCAACAAGTTTTTAGATCTTTTTACATCCCTACATGCCTGCATTATATCTAGTGAAAACCCTCCTTTGTGATGCTTCCTTGCTTCAGCCATGGTTACCCTTGCTCTGCTAGAAAGTTTGACACACACAAAAACCAACATCCTCAGTTTGGGTTTAACCAGCAGTTAGCCAGAGGCTACTGCCTGATAAAATTGCTGGCAGTTTTAAAATATGATAGTTATTCTTGTTCACACCAAAAATTTTCCCACTATCCTACCATGTTCTCCATTTCTGTTTTGTAATGATAAATTGCATTTTCCTGATTTTAGTCCCTTTGATCTTATCCCACCCTAGGTGGTAGGGGAAGAGCCTTTGGTACTCCCAGGGAAGTGTTCGAATTAAGTGGCTGTAGTCAGAAGGGTCGGTATAAGGGATGGTACTTGCTCATCAGTTTCAATGTTTTGGTTTTGTTTATTACTTAGACATAAAGTGTCTGTAACTTGTATCATTATGGGTCTCTTTCTGTTTTGCTTGCAGTTATCCTGGCATCCAACTAAGGAAGGTTGCTTGGCTTTTGGAACAGATGATGGAAAAGTTGGAATATTTGACACCTTCTCCAGCAAGTAAGAAAACAGCTTTTGAATTCTTTAGTGTCAGCTCTTGCTGGTACGTTAGCATGCATAAGTGGTGTGGCCTTTCCTGAGGTGTATCTTAAGTGTCAGATAAGAATAGGATTAAATTAAAACTGGTCAAACAGTTGGATTTTCAGTGTACCTTTTCATCTCTCCATTATGTCTGGTAGCTTCTAAGGTAACCTTTACTTAAGGTAAACTTAAAATTCCATGACCAGAGATCATATGTGGAAGGATATCAGTCAAGGAAATCTTTAGCCAGAAAAACATTTTCAGAGCATGAAGAGCAACATGAAGGTGAAGGTCATCAGGACAATTTTGTTCAGATTTTAGTCCTGCAGGAAATGTTAAAGAAGGCTTGGCTGAGCCAGGACTTCAGAATGTTGAAGCACCTGGTGTCTGTTTTCACCAGTGAAATTATGTTGATTTGATTATTTTTTTTTTAATACAGTTTTTTCCCCTTTGCTAATATGTGAATGTGCCTGCTTTCTTATCTTTCTGCCCAGTGCTAAGAATAAGCCACCTCAGATCTCCAGTACTTACCACAAGAAGACTGTATACACGTTAGCCTGGGGGCCTCCAACTCCTCCTCTGTCTTTTGGTAAGTCTTCCAACGCCTTGTGACAAAGTAGAACATCCATGCGGAGCACATGGGTGCCTTGCAGATGGTACACCCTCTCTTCTTAGGAAAAGGAGCCTCATTTGCTTGGTAGTGATCCTTTCCAGCAGCTCCAAATACATTCCGTTTAAGGAACTGGTAATAGTTTTGCAAGGGAGCAAAACAGTATCTTGAAGTTTGGGGATTCTGGTAGCTTCAGGAAATAGGTAGGAGTTGGGGTACCGCACATCTTCCACAGACCAGGAACTGCCTCTGATCAAATATAGGTCCCTTAGCTACAGAAATATGTTTCTACCATTCAAAATAAATGGAACAGCTCCATTAGCTCTTCTTACACAATTTGACTTTTTTTTTTTTTAAAGAACCAGACTTTAAATAAAGGTAATTTTAATGCTTGCAGTGATTGTGCTATGGAGAGATCTGTTGACAGAAATGAAAAGTCTTTTCAGAGGATTGTGTTGGGAGAATTCCTTGCTGTCGGACCACAGGCAATTGAAGCCTGTATATTATAGCCTTTCAAAGTAATGTTTGGGTTTATAGTGGGAGTGATTACTTCCTGGGAGACTGATGAAGAACATAGCAACTTTACCTTTTTTCTCTGTTGGATAGGAGGAGAAGGTGAACAGCCCTCTGTAACTTTATATAGTTGTGCTGGAGAAGGTGTTGTTTTTCAACACAACCCCTGGAAGCTTAATGGCGAGGCAAATGACATCAACAAAGTCATCCAAGACACTAATTCAATCAAAGTGAGTATGATTTTTCATCATTTTTTATGGATTTGAGGTAATCATGACATAGTTTCCATGGCCTTATAGTTGTAGGGTTCTGGTTTTTGCCTTCATGATATGTCTGTAACAAGTAAAAAATTTGAAACCTGCAGTCTTCACAGATGAACTTCAGAGACACTGACTCAAACTATTTAAGCAGTTTATGTGATTGCATCTGAAAAAGGGTCTGCTGTTGTTTTTCCCCCCAATGTCAACATGACACATCTGTTCCTGGTATCAGTTACTTAATTTTCTACTGTGTAATTTCTTTAACCAGAGAACTTTAATAGAGTCGGGCTTCAAAGCTGTATGTGGCCATTTAAAATAATTAGTTGACACAGGTTTTCAGTTTCAAAGCACCTGAAGCAATATCCTAAGTAATGTCATAGCTTAGATCATGTGGTGGGAATGCATGTGTTAATTGCCTCAGCTTCTCCTTTCAAACGTTAACTTGTCCCTTTTTAAATAAATGTTGCAGTAAAGGCAGCCATGATTTTGCTGGAGTCTGTTTCCATTTACACTGCAGCTAATGGAGAGAAGTTGATGATAACTGACCATAACATCTTCTCAGATATGATCAGTCATTTTTTAGTTGAAGTCAGCTGAAGTCAATCAAACTATATTTTTAATTGCTCAAGATTATGTCACTGCAACAAAATGCAATGGACTCTTGTGACTTCTGTGGTGCAGACTAATTGCAGCTCTGTCCAGTTGCCAGTCTTGCTCTGTTGAACGCAAGAAAGATTTAAGAGTTTTTGGCAACAGCTGTGTCTTATTTCTCCAGCACAAACTGCCTGCGCGTACAGAGATCAGCTGGAAACCAGACGGCAAACTCTTGGCTCTTGGCAATGAGGATGGGTATGTTTTACTTGTAGGTTAAGGTGGTGTGTGTGCTGATCCTGACTAGAGTTGCTGTGGTCGAGCAAAAGTACTGTTTTGTTGCCTTGGTGTTTCTCTGTTCGTTCACTGTCCGTGTATTTGAATTGCGATGATGCAGCATTCCTTGCTGTTGTTTAGATGAGCGGCTCTTGGCATGTTAAATTCCTTTTCAAGGACCCAGTCATGGAGGAAAAATGTTCTTGATGATGTGCTAAATGAGGGTTTGAGTTGAATCCAGAAAATAAAATCTCCTTTAGTTACTCTATTTAACGTCCTGTAATTTTGGTCCTGCAGGATAACAAATCCTATTTTCACTGACTAGTGGAATTCTTACACTGTTCTTACATTTCAGCTCAATTGAAGTATTTCAGGCACCAAACCTGAAGTTGCTCTGCACTATCCAGCAGCATCATAAACTGATTAACGCTATTCGTTGGCATCACGAGCACGGGAGCCAGCCAGACCTCAGTTACTTGATAGCTTCAGGCTCAATTAATGCCACTATTTACGTGCATAACCTGAAGAGCATGATAGGTAAGGGTTTGCAGATTGTATTCCAAGTCTTGGCACCTTGTTTTGGTTTACTCCTGCTTCGTCTTGTTGGCCATACTTCATCCTTTTATTTCTTCTTTCAGAGAGCGCTTCAGAAGGTCCTTTGACAATAACAGAGCCTTTTCGAACTCTGGCTGGGCACACAGCTAAAATCACAAGCCTTTCTTGGAGTCCCCACCATGAGGGAAGACTGGTATCTGCTTGCTATGATGGCACTGCACAGGTATGATTCCACAGCCCTCAGAAGTGTATTTCTTTTAGGTTTAAAACGTCCATTCTGCAGCATTGTAGAACCAAGCTGGCTAAAGAGCAAAACTTCTTTTGTGAGATGATAAACTACTGAAGTACTGCAGATTTACCCTTGGTAACCATATCCTTGATTAGTAGGTATCTGTATGGTTTTGCAAATTGATTTGTAAGTCTGGTCATTATCGTCATCATATTAGCACTTTTGGATCATTAAAAAAGAAAGATTTTATGCAAATGTATCGATGCAAGCAAAGGGAGCCCTCACTTTTATCCGTTTGCATGTTGGTATTTTAAATACCTGTGCAAATGCCCCAAAAGAGAAGCTCCTACAAGTGCAAATCACTGAAGAGAAAATGCAGGATATTAGGGGAAGATGAGACTTTCTGTGTTATTTGATTTCTTTCGTGTTTATAAGGTATGGGATGTTATGAACGAAGAGCCACTCTGCAACTACCGAGGGCACCAAGGCCGACTACTGAGTGTCCAGTGGTCCCCAGTGGATCCAGATTCTGTTTATACAGGAGCAGATGATTTTTCAGTTCACAAATGGCACATCTCAAAGCAGGAGCATACACGGCCTCCTCAGGGTAAGTATATTCAAACAGAAGATGCTTTCCTGAAGATGCAGTTGGAGCTGGGAAATAGAGGGTTGCCATGTTGAAATGCTATGATAAATTTTTAGGCTAAATTCAAATCTGCCTCTGACCTCCTCCGGAATAAACTGTGTTCAAGTTTAAATTGAGTTGAATGCTTATTTGGAAACTAAATGCTGATCTCGAGAGACAGGCTGCTAATACACTAGATATCTCTCCAGATAATATCTGGGTCACTTTTGCAACCTTTTACAGGCAAAAAGAGTATAGAATTGGAGAAAAAAAGAAGTATGCAACCAAAAGTGAAACCCAAGAAGAAAAAGCCTGTAGGAAAGAGTCCAGCCAAGCAGGATCTAAGTGATTCCATGAATGGAGATGATAGAGTGAAGGAACTGTTCCAAGAGGAAAACGAAGTGTTGGACCATGAAAGAGAAAAAGAAGCTCAGGAGGCAGAGTTGCCTGATAAAGTCTCCATGACTGGTAATAATCAAATCATCTTAGTTCAGTGGTTCTCAGACTGGTTCTCTCTCAGAGTATCACCAAGTTTAATATTTTTATGCAGTTTTCCTCATAATATGGTTTCATTGAAATAGTCCACTTGAAGGAAATATGATTCTGGAATGCTTTTCATAATTTTCTAAACTAGTTTTGGGCTAATTGTTTTTAAACAAGAAAGTTCTGGCCTAACAAAGTTACTGTGTTTTGCTTGAAATAGTGTAATTTTTGATCAATGTTGCCTTCTGGTGATAAATCTGGTAATACTAGTGAACTTTCATTAGTGTCCTTTGACATTTCCTTTAGCGTTCTGACAGTTCTGTAATCGTCTCTTAATATTGCCTTTCCCTAAAAAGCTTTTAAGTTCTTTGGCAAAGCAAAGCCTGAGTTTTGTGTGTTTGGAAATTAGTGTAGTAGAATGTGGATGTGTCAAGTATTCTGCTGTGGCCTTTTCCATGGATTGTTTTTCCCTTTTTTTTTTTTTTTTTTTTTTTTTTTAAATTACTTAACTTCATTATTTATCATTTCTTTTATCACTTCACTCCTCAGTATCCAAGGATACATCTTCACCTGCATATGATTATTCTTCATTCAGCTTGCCAAAGCCCTTTGTGACCCAGAAAGCCACTCTTTTGAAAAAGGATCCACCTAAAGAGAAACCAGGTTAGTGTGTTTCAGGGACTTCTGACAGTTCTGCCTAAGGCAGGGTTCCTCATTCTAGGCTTATTTTTGGCTGCAGCTTCCCTTCCTAATGTGACACCAAATAGTGCCAGAGAAAGAAGAGCATGCTTTTAAAATCTCTTAAACATTTTTAAGTTGCTGCTACTTTTATTCGCCCTGCTTGTCGGGTCAACTGAGTAGCTGTTTAATGTGGCCTTAGGTACTGCCTTTTAATTGCTAGTTTCGTTCCAGACAAGATGGGCAGAAAAATATGCAACGTGCTCAGTATTCAAAGGCAGAGTTGTCATAATGGAGATGCGTGCGGCACCTGGGCATCAGATTTTGTTTTCCTGTGTGAGGAAGAGGGGGTCTTGGAATACACTGGAGAGTCCTGCTATAGGAGACTCCTGTAACTTTTTAACAGCAGCAACTAAAACGTGTCTGATTTTTCAGCTCCCGATGCCTCTCTGAAGAAGAGGAAGCCTCGTTCTATTCTACCCTTCACCACATTCATGGATCACAGGTCAAAAGATGAATTGCATCAGGACTGCTTGAGGCTGGCTACATGTCTGAAAACCAAAGGTATGAGTCTAAAACTAACATACTTAGAGGACAGGGGCTCTAAACTATTCTGAAGCATGTGTCCAAAAACTTGGCTTTGACCACTAGGTGTTAGGGTTTTTTAAATCTTTACCTTTACCAAAGGGTGTAGCTAGTTGTGGTGCAGGGTTTCAGCACTCTGTGGCCACTCCAGAGAGGTTTTGAGTAGTGTTGTGGAGATAGGGTAGAATTGTCTGCATACACACAAAGTGGTTTTCGCCTTCAGAAGTATAATACAGGCAGGAGAAAATAAGCCCCAAAGGAAATGTTTGTATTGTAGATCATGCAAAGGAATGTGCTGTGTTTTAAAATAAATGTTCTGCACATACATGGGCCTTCTAACAAAACTTAGACACAAGTTCTAAATGTTGATCTGCAAACTGTTAAAGCTGCTATACAGGAAAGAAAATAGAAGACATAAATATTTGCCACTGGTGGAGTGGTACAGTGGAGTGGCACAGTGACTTGCAGGTCCCTGTTCCCAGTGTTGTACTAGATCCTAAATATTCTTTCTTTTTATCTGCTTTAGGTAACAATGAAGATGTGTCCCCTGACCTCAAGGATCGCATCCACTTGGGGCTGTTCACAGACAGGGCTTCTCTGCACAACATGATTGATGTGGAAGGTAAGTGGAATAATGAATCCACTTTGACAGTACGTCTGTTGTAAGTCTTATTTTCAAGGAGAAAACAAATTGGGAAATATGTTTTAATTCTCTTTACTGTGGATTAAAGCGTAGGATTAAGAATGAAGGTCTGTGTGAAAAGAAATGACATTTTTCCCAAGTAATTTTTACATCTTTCAGATGCAAACCTGCACTGCCTTAAATTTGAGTCATCTCACTTTTGCCAAGTTATTTAACTACAGCAAATAATGCCATTGCACTCATGCTGATAGGAAGTGTGTTTGCTTCCAACAGGAAAACATCACTTGGAGAATGGGCATCCAGAGCTCTTTCAGCAGCTCATGTTGTGGAAAGGAGACATGAAGGGTGTCCTCCAGGCAGCTGCTGAGAGGGGAGAGCTAACAGACCAGCTCGTAGCAATGTCGCCCATGGGTATGTTTGTTCTTGCAGTTCATAAGCAGATGGAATTAGCTGCCAGGGGGTGTGCTGGGTTGGAAACTCATGACTGTTCCAGACTGGAAGGAAGTTGTTTCTTTAATTGCCTGATAACAGAAACCAAACATAAATTGTGTCTTACTTATGACAAAGGCCTGGATGTTCCCAAAAGTGCCATCAGGTTGGGATAGCAGGAAATAGTGGTTTCCTGCGGGACTTCTTGAGGGATCAGTCCCATCCTTCCAAGCACAAAGCTCATTCTTTGTCATAAGTAGCAGTCCTTCCAGCTTCTGCTGTTGGTTTAAATATGGTTTTAAGTTATTTTAGTGGTAGTGAAGTGCTACAGTTCAAGCCCTAGCTTTGTCCTGTTTCAATGCCTCAGTCTCTTGTATTAGAATGGTTAGGAAACAAGAAACTAATCTGGGACAGAGAAGAGGTACATGTTGAAAAAACAGTGATGATGTCATCCCAGAAGAAGAATTCCAGTTTTAAAACTTCACCTCCAATTATTGCCTTCTCTTTTGCAGTTGGATACCAGGCCTGGGTTTGGACAGTAGAAGCCTTTGCAAAGCAGCTGTGTTTTCAGGAGCAGTATGTGAAGGCTGCCTCCCATCTCCTGTCCATCCATAAAGTGTATGAGGCTGTCGAGCTCCTGAAAGTGAACCATTTTTACAGGTTGCTGGATATTTATGTTTAGGATTTGTTCTTGCTTTCTAGTGGGGTAGATGTGCCCTATTTTTTTTTCTTTTTTTTTTTTCTTTTCTTGTCCACCTTAGAGAAACTTTTCTGTCTGGTTTCTGTTATGTGCATTAGGGAAGCAATTGTAATTGCTAAGGCCAGGTTGCGTCCAGAAGATCCAATTCTGAAGGATCTCTACACCAGCTGGGCAGCTCTGTTAGAGAAAGATGGTCATTATTCCATGGCTGCCAAATGGTGAGTGTTACTGGGAAGAAGACAAAATTGGTTCCATGCCTGGAACAAAGAAGGTTCTTTGTTTTGTAGCTGCTGAAATCTGGTAACTGATCTGGTCATTATTTGTCTAAGGTGCTTTCTGAGCCTGATCTTGCTAGGCTCCCTCTAGAAGCTCTAGAGGACAGCTCAGAGCAGAAGGTTCAAATGCCCTACCACAGCAGAGCCATCTCTTTCCATAGACATT
This sequence comes from Apaloderma vittatum, assembly GCF_000703405.1. Lineage (NCBI taxonomy): Eukaryota > Metazoa > Chordata > Aves > Trogoniformes > Trogonidae > Apaloderma > Apaloderma vittatum. The sequence continues at coordinate 12,178 of NW_009701606.1, forward strand.
ACTGAAGTCTTTGAAAACTAGTCTAGCAAGACTAAGAATAGGATGTGTATGAAAAGATTATGTGGCTTTTTCAACCTTCCCACTGGAAATGTGGAGCTCTGAGAACTGGTGGAAAATACAGATTTATCTTCAGAGAATCATAGTATGGCCTAGGCTGGAAGGGACCTTAGAGATCATCTAGTCCAACCTCCCTGTCATGTTTGTGCTCTTGTGTTGCACTACAATTTAAAAGTGATATTGTAGTACTAATCAAATCAGTTTGCTTTTTTCTTTTCAGTTATTTGGGGGCCTCCTCACCCTATGATGCAGTTAAGGTGTTGGCAAAAAAGGGGGATTTGACATCCCTTAAAACTGCTGCGGAGCTTGCGCTTATAGCTGGAGAGGAAGAGTTGTCAGCCACTTTGTCTTCCAGATGTGCCCAAGACTTGCTGTTATCCAGAAACTGGGTGGGAGCCCAGGAAGTCCTTCAGCAACATAAAAGTCTCTTTGTGAGTCAGATCATTTTCCTTCTGTTTTCTTTTAGCATTGTTTCTCTCCAGATTAACATGGCACCACTTCCAGTACATTAATAGTCCACAGGTAGATCTTTGAGCTGGTTTTGCCTCAAATTGTTTTTCTAAAAATTTATTGCAGTGACCGTATGAAGAAGTATGTGCCTTCACAGAGGCAAAGGGCCTGTGGTGGGGAAGCACGTAGGCTCTGTGCTTGTTAGTTGTATGAGAGGTAGTTGAGAAAAGTGGGATTTTTTTTTAAGTATGTAGTACTGATTACAAGAAGAAAAAAGTGAAGGAAAGCATTCACTGTTTACATTAAAGTAAAAAATGCATTAACTGCTGGAGACTTAATCCAGAAATTCATTTTTGTGCTGACTGAGAAGCAAAAGGCCAGCTTGGCTTGTTCTGAGCTTTCCTTTGAGCCCATCGACATTGTAAGCTGCAGTTGTGGAACAGTCTATCAACAAGCTACTAATAGCCATCATGTTCCTAAATTTGTCTACCTGCTGTGTGGTCAGTAAGGGATTATTTTTCTTCTAGCAGCTCAATGCTTTTTTTTTTTTTTTTTTCAATTTTTCTTGTTAAAGGGACAAAGACTCGTTTTCTGCCTTAACGAACTGCTTTGCAAGTGCCTTAGTGAAAGAAATCCCTCTGACCGAAGGAGCCCTGTGCCTCCTTGTTACCACAGCTGGGAGCTGAACAAAGGGGCCTCATTTTTTGACACGGTGATCGAAGTGTGGCAGAACGTCTTGGGCATGGACACCGCTGAACAAGCCACATGTGCAAAGGACCAGCTGCGCACTCTTGAGCATCCTCCTTCTACCAGCAACACACCCCCGAAGCAGGTAAATGGACTTAGACCTGTGTACATGCAGCCTTACTATAGCATAGGCAGTAAAACACAGCCAAGTTGTGGTGTGCCAGCCATTCCCAGGGCACTGCTGTCTGCACCCTGAGGTTACAGTCTGGGAGAAGTAGAGGACAGGCAGCTGGGGCAGCTTGTGTAGCCACCAGTTTGTTTCTGCATTTGTTTCTGTGCAGGGTAAAGACTGACATACAGTGTCAGTGATGAGCACTGAGGTCACCAAGATGTGCTGGCTGGAGGGGAGCGGCTGGCACAGCTGCAGAGTCTCAGCAGTGATTCAGCAGTTTGTTTCGAACCGTTAGGAGAGGCAGGGCTGCTTCTTGTTAAAGTATCCTGGAGTTCAGAAGGTCTGTTCATAGACTGGTGCTCCTGCAGCTCTTCTCTCTGACCACAGCGAGTCACCAACCTTTGTGTGCTTCTGCTTCTCGTCTGTTTAGTAGGACACATGCAAGCACAGCTGCTGATTTTAGTCACAAGTAATGCAGAAGTGCTCTATGTTCTGCATGAAGGAGACCGCGTAAACTGCGTTTTCGTTGAAATTGCTTTTAGTTGTCATGGGCTTCTGGGCTCTTCTACAAGTTATAAGCTGTAAGTAATTCATATTTTTCAGGAAAAGTATTAATCATATACTCTGGTGCTTCCTGTAGGTGCTTTTCCATATCTCCCATGACCTGACCCTTGCAGCCCTGAGTTATCAGACCGCTACCTGGGATGAGGCAGTGCAAAGTATTGTTGGAGCTGTGACCCGCAGTTACGATGCCGGTAATTTCACTCTGATGCAAGAGATTTGCATTATCATCCTTCCTGAAGGTAAGTCATCTGTTCTGTGTCTCCTGGCTCTGACAGATAGTAGGATCTTCCTTGGAAGCACAGCTGTGTACCCATTAGCATTACTAGCCATAATAATGTTTGGAAGGAGCAAGACATGCCCATATATATGTGGAAACCTGTGGAATTTGGCTAGTGGAAGGACCCTTGGGCAATCAAAATTCCTGACTGTCGAAGGAAGCTCAGCGGTGTCAGCTGGTGTGCGTGAGGTAGAAAACTGAGCAGGTTCTGTTCTGTAAGGGAGACAGGGACATTGGAAAGCTGCGTTAATCTCAGTTACAAATTACTGCAACCAGCCGTCGCCTTCATTCTGTGCAGAGTATGCAGTGCGGTTTTTTTGCAGTTCTTGATGGTATGAATGTCTTGATGTGCAGCTTAGGACCAAGAAAGTTCACTGGAGATAATGAGAACATGCAGAACATATAGCTAGAACAGAGTATTGTGTTTAAAAAGATGCCAAAGATGCAAAAATGCCTTTGCTTTGCTGCTGCCTGCACCACTGTGCTGGCATCTGAGTATATCTCTTTTTTTGGGTCTCCAGGATCGCCTATTCATTTACCAGATCTGGTCTTTTTATTTGGAAAGCTCTATGAACTAGTAATCCTTTTTTCACTTTTAGGCTGTGATAACCTGAGACACAAACTGGACAGCACAAATTCTCAGAGCATGGATGCCTGCAGAAGTTTAGAGGCCTTTGTGGCTTACGGACTGCTGTATGACCTGTGGTGGAACCCACCCAGAGACTCCGTTGTCTTGCAGAAGGCTGGTTTGGATCCTGTGCTGTGTCCCAGTGAGGAGACAGCTCTTGAAAAGAGTTCCATTTCAGGTCACTCCTCCTCTGAAGAAACTCTTGATCAAACTGCAGATGAGATGGGTGAAAACTTCTGCAATACAACTGAAGTTTGTAGTTGCGAGACAGAAAATGGCTCAAGAACTAGCTCAGTTGATTTGGTAGACAGACAGTCAAAACTGAGTGGCTGCAAAGTGCTGCTTTCAGAAGAGATTGCTGCTTTACAGAACACCCAGAGAGATATAGCTGAAGTCCAGCAGATTTTAGCAGATATGATCCACCAGCATCAGCAGCAGAGGAACAATCTCCAGGAAAACACAAATGGAAGCACCCAGGAAAGCAACCTGCAGCAGGGTTCAGAGACTGAATCAGACAAACCATGTTCTGACAGCAACCAGATGAACTGGTAAGCTTGAGGACATAAATGAATGGATAGAAAATCATTGCTCTTTTTGTGTGTGTTTGTGCAGTGCGTTTCTAGTTTAGCTTAGATTGCCTCTAATCTCAAGCTTGTCACCCAGGGACACTTGTACATATAACTCAAAAGTCATGCATTTCCCTGGGGCTGAGCTACCATGTGCATAAATTTACTGCAGCTGATCAACTTCCTGTTACACAGGGTGTGTTGATACAGTGAACAAGCAGGGCAGCCTGAAAGGGAAGGATAATGAAAAGGACAAGCACAATTTAAGAGATCTGTCTCTTGGTTCAACAATTACTTGGGACTTTGGCAAGAATGAGCTAAAAGCATTTATCACTTCCCCAACTTAATCCTGCCCTCCCCATACAGGAGGGAGACTATACAGTCATTTAAGCAAAACAGTTATTCACGACACCTGCTCTTTTCTTGACAGTAAAGATGAAGTAAAGGAACCAATTACACTCCCTGAGCTAACGAAGCAGCTTCTAAATGCAAAGCAGAAACTAGCAGAGTTTCCTGACAATTTAAAGGTAAGTTTTCCCTAGAGGTGTTGCGGTTCTGAAAAAAGACAGTCTTTTTATAAGGCTACCTTATCCCGTTCTCTAGTCTATAATATAACCAAAGGGAATCATGGTGATTGTGTAAGAGGGGACAAACCTGGTTAAACTTGAGCTAATGCACTGGAAGAAGAGGAAAGAAATGCATCTGACACATGACTGTTTATTTTAAAGATACTATAGAGCGGTCTTTAGAGAGCTGGCTGCCTGAATATGTCGAACAATTATAACTGGAAGAGCAGATCTCACCTCGTGTTCCTTTCTTTTGCAGGTCTTCCCCTTCCCCAGCGTGCTGGAATGCTGCCTTGTCCTCCTTCACCTTGGGTCCCAGTGCCCTCCTGATCTGCACGAACAGGCTTTGGATCTCCTTAGGAAACACGGTAGTGCTACCATTTACAGAAAGGCTGGCAGGAGGTTCCTGGCATGACAGTTTGAGACTAAACTGTCTCCCTCGAGGTACCTACAGCTGCTTGACATCAAGGCTGTTGCAAGTGATGGCCCTGGTTATTTTGGATAAAGCTACAAAAAGAGTCAGGTTTACATACTGATTCACTTCTGTGGTCATCAGCTACTACTACTTAAGGAGATTGTGTTAGAAAATTGAAAAGCAGTAGGTTGTGGCCCTGAACTGTATACAGGATATTTGTATAGTCTTTTTTTATTTGTTGGAAATTATGCTAACAAAAACTCTTGCTATTTACACGTAAGAAAGTTTTGAGCAGCTCTATCAGTCTCTCAGCAGAGGAGGAATAGTAGCTGCCCTCAGGAAAAATGGTTTCTGTAAGCAAACTGACCCTTAAAGCCAGTATTGTTCTTAAATGCATTGTGAGTTTATTTTCCCTCCGTTAAATAAAGTCTTCTACCACCATTTATGGCCAATTAATTTGATAGATAGAAATAAGTATCAATCAAGAACAAATGCATTAAAAATAAGCTTTTTGTTTGTTAAAAGTACTACAGAAATCAAACTTGGTATATAAAACAAGTGTGTGCTATGACTTCCTTAGCTTTGCATAGTGGAGCCACCTGTACAACATAAAAGGGAGGGCAAGATCTCTTATATTTGTTTCCAGCATGACTAGCGAAGAGGTAATGGATTTCTGCAGGTCAAGAAAAGTACCTGGTTTTGGCAACATCCATGGCTTTTGCTACAGTGATGGCAAATCTGAGGTACTATCAAGTTCCTCAGGAAAGCTGCTACTCTCGAAGCACCAAAACCAATCCTAGATTCTGGAGTCTTGAACATGCAACATTTTGACCAGTATTACAGCTTACCTAAAGGCTTGTCTTGTTAGGAAAATTAACTCTTCCTAAGAAAAGAATAAAGCTGCCTAAGCCTTAGTGAAGCTATGCTAGTACTTTCTCGAAGGAAAGTTTTGAAATGCAGCAGAAAAGTTTATGGTAGGATGGCGAGGGTCATGAAGTCAGAGAGGTTACACTAAATATTATTGTGTAAGAAAAAATGTATGAGGGGTAGATTTTTTTATATTAAGAGCTGTTCCAGATTCTGCCAGCCAAAATGCAGATTTCCTACCCCAACCTGAGTAAAGCCTCAGAACCTGAAGGCAGGGGTTATCCTAAAAGATCCTGCTGTACATGTGTTTTACCAGTAAACTGCTGCCACTAACTTGCTCAAGTCTGTACAGACTTGAAATACTTGAAAACCAGGAGGGGGAGCTGGTACTTGGCCAAACAGCCTCCCGTACACTTCAGGCAAGAACCGCTATTAGGTCGAGCAGGAAAACTTCACACAGAGCAAAGTGGATTTGTCATTTTAAGTGGTTATGCTACACTGAAAGAATGCTCCCAGCTGTGCTGAGAGATGAACAGAAAGAGAATACAAGTCTCCCAAAGAGATCTTAAACTCAATTTTCATCAGCTACTGTACAAAGAAAGCAGATTTTTACTAAGAACTATCCCAGCAACACATTGTAAAAGAAGAAAGACACTTGAGCATCTCTGAGCACATATTGCTCAAATTCAGACTGCAAACCCTGAACTTTGGGAATTTCAGTGCTTAATGGAAAATCCAAAACAAAGCCTGGTTTAAAAAATTTATTTTACAAAAATTAAAAACAAGTAGTATTTACAAGCACTTTAATTACCAGCTCTAAACCTCAACTCCTAATAATGGATTGTTTAAGCTTGTTGAAAATGCAAGTCAAAGTCTTTAAATTTTAAGTTTGCCATGTTCAGATGGGGTTTTGGTTTTCTTTTCTTTAAAGAAAAGCTATTACAGAGCTGTTGGAAAAAAAAGATACTATAGAATAAGTAATTTTTTTTAAGAGTCAGAATCCCAGGTTGTTCTTCCATCCTCTCAGCTATTTTTCAGCTGTTTATAATGAAGAGAAATGGAACTGGTTTTTCTGTTGTTAAGCATATAGTAAAACTGGGGGCTGGAGAAGCAGTGGGGAGAAGAGGAAGAAATACTGATCCATCTGTCTAACTACTCATGTTGCAAGGAGAAGAATAAAATTTGTAGGTTAAGTTGAAGAAAACAGAGGTCAAAACATTGGTCCGATACCTGTCAAAGGTGAACTTTTAGGCCTCTTAATCTATTTCCAGAACAGTTCCTGTAAGAACTAAGCTGAGGCTCAGTATGGGTCAAACCTGTACTGTACGGAATTAGCAACTATGGAGAGCTGATCAAATCAGCTCCAGAAATAATCCAATCCCATTGTTGTTAAAGCACATCTCTGAATATTTTTAGCTGCAAGGATCAGTTTTAATGTCACCCATTCCCAAACCTCTGCAGTGATCAAAGGCAGCAATTTCCACAGACGACACAAAGATAAAATAAGCAAAACATGAGGTGAAGCAGGTACCCTCACAACATGCAGAAGTTTTAAAATAAGCTTTATAAAGCACAATTTGCAAATTTGTGTGCATGTCTGTGTCCATTTTCACTGGATTTCCAGACCCTTGGCTCTACTGAACATTCTGTCATTAAGTCTTCCTTGCAGATTCTGTACAGTATAAAGAGGAAAAAAACCAGAGGTATACACAGTAGGTTCTTGTCTTTTGCCCGTGGTATAAAAAAGATGGCAAACCACAAATGCTGGCATTAGGAATTCAGTCTCTTCTCTTCCAGGTTTCAAATGAAGATGCAGCTCTTCAGCAAAACTGCAGGCTGCAGACTGTAGATGCCTTTTGTTTGAGACACTTAGGGGAAAAATGGTTGAGGACAGCAGCTGCCAATATGGTAACCGTGTTCTGCCGAGGGGCACCACTTCATCATGGCTGCATGTTGTTGATAATAGCCAAAATGCTCATTTTCTCTTGGGCCGAGTCCACATCTTCATTTTGTTTCTGAGCCACTCCTGTGCCAAGGCCATACAGCCGCCCGCAATACTTTGCATCATCGATTGTATCCTCAAAAAACAACTGCAGATTTAAAAGAAAATATATACATATAGGGAAGAAATGGGTATTGTTTAATTATGCTTCTAAATCAGAAAGCATCCAGTGTTACTGAAACAGCTCATTTGAAGTCAGCTACCTCTAAGATGCAGCGTGCAAATTAAAAGGACAGGAAAGAGGCGTAAAGAATTCGGTGGCAATATCAACAATTCCTAGTATTAATAGTTTGAAGTATGATGGCCACAAGGCTCAAAAAAACCCAACAAAAACCAAAAAAGAACTTTTCTACCTTTATGGATAGAAACTGTAGAAAGACAACCATAAAGAAGAGTACTGAGTACCTCTTTCATTCTGAAGAATGCCATCCCTGTGAGAAGAGAGTCTGATCCTGCCTGGTGTTGTCGTCCAATTCGCTGTAAGTCCAGCTGATCTGCCACTTCTTGAAGGCCACCCTGTAACGAGAAAATAACAGATTTTATTTTGCAAGATCCATCTCTTAGCAAAATCGCCACGCTTGTCCAGAATGTTAGAGGGCAAACACTGGCTACAACGAGCAATGTAGATTCTGGCAGTACACAAACACCAGCTGCACGTGCAACAGCAGGAAATGTTCAAGAACATATCAATACTCTCGTTGAATTTAGGTACCCTGCTTTCTTGCTGCAGATACTTGAGAAGACTGTGGGTACATTCATAGACCTTTCCCTCCCTTTCCTCAAACAAGTAAATAAATTACTTTCAACCTGCCAAATGTTTACCCTGCATAGGGAAGATAAGCATGCTGAATTGTAATTATCCTCTCAAGTCACCCATACAGAGACCAGAAGGCTATAGAAACGTCCCCTATATAATACACATATTGATAAGTCTAAAACTGGAGAGGCAGTATCTAGCAGATACGAATTAGTCACAGGTGCTGTGTCCACAGATGTGACTGTTAGCTTTTTTAACACATTCCAATTTTAATACTTGATCTATGCAGCAATTCTGTCTCTTGGCTTACTGTACGTTTACATCCATCATTTGCTGCGGAGATACAAGTACCTTGAGGTTTTTGCAGCTCTTCATTAAGTACTTTACATCATAGATAGATGGGAAGAAAAGGTTCAATATATGGAAAAATTCATGTTCCTCTTCTGGTAACCTGGAATCTGTCAACAACTTCACCATGTAGCCAAAGTCATAACCACTGGAAACAAAAAGATACAGAAACCAGGTAAGCCAGCAACATCTACATTTGGTCAGTACCAGTACTGCAATTGTCACAGAAGATTTACATGCTGCAGCTTTCAAACCTTAACGTTTTCTGACATTCATAAAACTCCTCCACATCAGAGCCAGAATTCATCCTGATCACTGATGTCAATGCAGGACCTGGATGCTCCCTGGGTGCCTCTGTTAACCTCTTGCAGAAGAGCTAAGCCATCAGGAAGAACCTACTTTTCTTCACAGCACTGTAGCTCGTTTCTGTAGCTATGGTCAATATAGGAAAGCAGGAAACCCTGGAAAGTATCTGTTGCCACCACCTCCTCCTCCCTCAAGTCCCTTCACTTGTAATGAAATCAAGGACCATGGTTTGTAACAGAATTTCCAGCTTGATAACAAGACATCTTAACTATACAGATTTCTCCCTCTACATAACTGAAGTTGAGAATGCCACCAGCATTGTAAGGGAGAAGAAACAAAACCCTTACTTTACAAAGCACACAAGTTACCAAGCATAGAAATCACATTTCAGGTCCTTATTAACTTCTTCCGTAGAGGAAGACTAACAGCAAAAGGATTTGCAAGCAAAGCATACACAAAATTCACACCACGGTAAGTACCAAGTGTTCTTACTTCTTAAACCTGGCCTTCGTATCTTTAAAGCCTATTTTAAGAACTGCAGAGGTGCCAACTCTTCTCCTTAAAACCTGTGTAGTCTCCAGGGGCAAAAGCAGCAGTATTTCAATCAAAAAAGCGATTTCTCGCTCCACAGCACCAGTGACCATCTCGGCCCTACCTGTGGAAGGACAGCCATTTCACACTGTCACTGAGGACGACCCCAGATGTCATAAGCAACTCGGCAAAATGCAGGGTATCGATCCCTTCTTCTTCGTGCTTCTGGAACTGCAGCCCAGAGCTGGCAAGGAGGTCTATGGAATCCTGAGAGTACATGTCCTCCCTGAAGAAGAAAAGCAGCTTTACACTCAATGTACTACCAGATCAGGCTCATTTTTTAAAAAAAAGTCTCCCTGTGTCGTTTTTCAAAAATCGGAGTGACCAGCAGGCTACCTCTGGGTTCCAGATTTGTCTGTGCAGAAAATTCAGATTGCATCAGCTTTAAGACCACTACTGCAGCCTCCTACATCCATAACAAGCTCTTCCGTGATCTAACTAGTTAATAATTCTGTCACTAGTGCAAATTCCAAAGATTCCACCTCCACAAAACTGAATGAAATGTCATTTCTGTACGGCGAGCAGAAGCACCACGGACAGGAGCACACAAAAAAAAGGGAGGTCTCCCAAACAGGAAGATGCGTAATTCTAAAGTGTGGAGCATCGTTTCCATCTGCATTTTTGTTTCTCGCTTCACACCATATCATCATCTCCTATTCCATCTCTGGGAGCAAACAAAATTGCATCATACTTCACTAAGAAAGGACAAGGATGGGTGATGATATGCTCAGTGGAGAGCTGAGCAGGAACCTGACTTCTGTACTGGTTTGCTTCATTTGTCAGAGGGAAGGACGAGGACGTCCACACACAAAGCAAAATTCATGCCAAATATGGTAACTGAGTCACATGAAGTGATCACACTGAAAATCACCCTGATTTCAGTATTTTTAAAAGGCTCACAAAACTGTGGAAATAAATACTGCAACTTTTGAGTTCAAGGACATCCGCACATACTAGCTATGAATTTTTGTAATGTCTTCCAATGGCAGTTCCAGAAAAACACCGACTGCTTTCCTACAAATGTGTCTTTTTTGCAAGATAAACCCCTTCTTTATTTTCAAGCAGCTCTAGTGGTAATTATGCTGAGTTTGCCTTTATAATTACAAGGGAAGGGATAATGAAATTTGTTTCAACAGTAACTCAGGACACTGCAGTAAGGAGAAGACAAGAACAAATGCCACACTCCATTTAACAAGATTCATTCTGAACAGTTGTGATGATTACACTAATATTTTTTTCTTTAGATCCCAGATTATTTTTTTTATTATGGATCTGCAAAGAGATGTTCTCCCTTTTGCTAAAAACGGAATATCCATTTAGTTTTAGCAAAAAGAGATGGAATTAATAGTATATAAGTAAATAATGTGTTTTATATATATAAAATCACAAAGTTTAAGACCATAACATTGTTTTAGAAAAAAGTTTAAGGCACATACAGTTACTGGGGATAGGCTATTTATCACAAGAAAGGGTATTAAGGATAGGATTTTAGCATGGCTTTGATTTCCAGAAATACTGCAAACTCCTATCATGCCAAAATCGGTTTCCACATAATCCACGTTAGAATCTGAGGTTTTACTGCTCAGAACCAGCCAGCGATGACGAACCCAGGGACATGTCATTTGCCACAGGACAGCATCACTTCAGCAATGATTATCCCCTAACTCAAGAGACTCACGTAAGGTTGAATTTGAAGTTAAACTGCCAGGTGTTGATGCCAGAAGGATATTCTCCTTTTTCATTTGTGAAAGTCAGGCCCAGCTGAATAATTTTCAGAAGGTCAACATTACACCGCAGGAGCTGATATTGATAGTCTATGGAACTGCGGAATTCACCAATTGGCCTTACAACAACTCCAGGAAACTCTGTGTCCTAGGAGAGAGGGGAAAACCTTATTTCATTACGAACTCTATTACGAGTCATTATTATCACTCTATTAAGCATCTATTCAGTTCCACACTTGCATATCTCAGCACTGCATTCTGTGAACTCTTCCATAAAAGTCACTTTTTTTCCTCATTTTCCATATTCATACAGCTTTTAAACTGCTACAAGCCAGAGACTAAAAACCTGGCACAGTTTGTTAACTGCTGCATTCATTCACTTATCCCAGGGTCCCTTCTTGCAGTTTTGTTTTATTCCAAAACAAAAAAAAACATTCAAGTCATTTAATACGCACTCCTGTATAACCTAAACAATCCTTTCTCACAAAGAACTCACTTTCCCTAAATGTACTAAAAAGGACTTTTATTTATCTATTCAGTGTTCTTTCACGTTGTATTTAGCACTCTGACCATCTTCATTCGATAGTCCAGAGAGTGATAATCTTCACTGGTTTTGAGGAACAACCAATGCCTACATTAATGAAAATGCTGCCAATCTAATTAGACCTTAACGACAGAGCAACTGTCTATTAGGTGAAGAACATGTTACTTGGCCAGGGACTGTGTGCTATTTGCTGAAACCCAAACTGCTAGACTACTTTTTCTCAGACTGGGTCACACAACTTCTACTGACAAGGGCGTAAGTAAAAAGTTTCATGAAGAATCCAGTGCTGTGTATCTGACAAAACTTCTCCCTTGCCCAAGACCTTTTTGTGTCCCCTCTTACAGCACAGCCACTAACAGTGGTCATAAGCACACTTTCAACAGGATCAAATAAAAGAAAGCTCATCTTCCACTGACTAACAAAAGATCATATTTATTTACACAACTGCTTTCTACACTGAAATGCTACACACTCCGCAGGGGCGTGTGTTTTTATGCCATGCTTCTATTAATGACTTTTCATATCTTGAAGTTTAGTGTTCCTAAGCAAAGTTGGCTTAACATACAGTATCATAACTAAAACCAGCTACTTAAACGTATCCAATTGCCTTCTGCCAAGCATAAATAGACTTCTAAGGGCAGGAAGAGATTCTGTGACCTTAAATGAAACTTTCTGAACACACTGTCAAACACACAGCCAGAATATTTTTCTTCCCTAAGAATCAACATCTGACCTCATTAAATAGGAAGCAGCCCACTTGACTAGTTGTCACTTGCAGGCCTTTTGTCCTACAGGACCACAGCATCTTCCATAAGCAAATGAAAAAACATGTTCAAAGGACAAATACACTGGTCAAAAACTAAAGATTTAAAGCCAATTGTACATCTGACCTGTTTCATTTTTCTGTTGCACAAATGAAAACATTATAAATAGCTAACTTTAATTCAGATTTTTAAGGTGGTCTCTCTCTTCCTCATCTTTCATTACATTCATATTCAACACTACCTGTATTATAGTCTGGAAAGCTTCTACTAAATCACTTTCTAGTTTTCCACCAATTAACTTCTAGGTCAAGTTGACTGGAGACGGAGAGAAATCATTTCTCACTCAGGAATCAACTTATCTCCCTACCCAAAAAAATCCCTCGAGTAAGGCAATTAGGTCAAGTACAAAATATTTACCATTGCAATGTAGCTGTAACTTAGAACAATCTCTCGAATTTTCCTCATCTCTTCTTCCAGATTGTTCGCCCATACTTCACAGATAACCTGGCTGTTCTCTGCCAGGGCTGCTGGCATCTTGCAGGGACCAGGGTAAAGGCAGCTGATGTTGAATTCAGATGACAGCGTAGAATTGCAAGCTGTGGGATCTTATTGCTGTGCTGTGTTAAACAAAGAAGCAAATAATGTTTTATATGAAGGCAGCTCTACATATAAGAATTAATGCTCTGTTGGAGTCTGTCACATTTCCATTTTCAGCTTCAAATAGCCTGTTTAAAGTTTACACCAACTTTTTTCTTGCTTTTACCCCTTCCTGTAAACATGCTGAAAGCCAATAAAACCTAGAGCATCTGTTCACGTTACAAGAGCACATGCACAACTTACAGTCCAATTATTCACAAAAAGAGTCATTCTCCCCATCTTTCTGGCACAAGCTCTGAAGCTTTGGGTGCAGGACGTACAAAGACGGAATCCTCACGTTTAACATCCGGCTACTGGGACAGCTTTCAGAAACAGCCACAGAGCGCTGTACGGCCATCTGCAGACACGAGCTTCTCCGAGGTACTTTGGGAGTCGCTGAACCGTTTCAGCTCGCGCTGATGACAACGCACTGCTTGTTTACCCTGTCCTCCCAACGACACCAGCACAACGACCCCCGATTCCTGCCACCG
>NW_009701607.1:0-8397 GCF_000703405.1 Apaloderma vittatum
CAGGTTCATAAAACATGACTTCCCCTTGTCATTTGAGCTGACTGCTCAAAATGACCCTCTTATCCTTGATATGCCAAGAGACAGCACCGAGCATAAGTTGTTCCATCACCTTTCCAGGGATGGAAGTGAGGCTGACCAGTCTGTAGTTACCCGGGTCCTCCTTCCTGCCCTTTCTGAAGACTGGAGTAACATTCACTTTCCTCCAGTTTTCAGGCACCTCACCTGTTCCCCACAACTTACCAAAGATGGTGGAGAGTGGCCTAGCAATGACCTCCATCAGCTTGCTCAGCACCCGCGGGTGCATCCCATCAGGGCCCATGGATTTATGGATGTTCAAGTGTTCTAATTGATCCCTAATCCAGTCCTCCTCAACCAGGGCAAACTCCTCCTTTATCCTGACTTCCTCTGGGGTCTCAGGGGACTGAGGCTCCTGCAGACAGTCTCCAGCAGTACAGACAGAGGCAAAGAAGGGACTCCAGAAACTATCCTCTGTCTCCAGGGCACCCACCTCATTCACAAGAGGGCCTACGTTGCCTCTAGTGTTAGTTTTGTAGGCAATGTGTTAGAGCAACTCTCTTTCAGCTAAGGCTGTTAATTTCAATTCTTTTCACACTTCAGGGTTTTCTGTTTTGTTTTGGGGCTTGCTTTCTTAAGCCTCTTTCACGTTCATTTGTTTTCATACTTAACTTGCAAGATATTCAAGCTTTTTCTCTTGGGTTTCCAGAGTGATACGTCCAAGTGCAATATTTGCAAGTACTCAGATATCCAACAGGTAATTAGGCACACTATATGCAGCACCTTCATGTGAATCAGCTTTTTCTCCATTTCCACTCCTCCTCCTCCCCCACAACTAAAGGTGGCACATAAGATACATGTTGTTAATATTTCCAACAGTATCCAAGTTATATCACTCAGATCAGCATAATAATTTCCTCAGAGGCTGCACAACCTGCTTTCTTTTATAAGCAAATAGCACAGAGACTGAGACAGCTTATAAAAGCGTGAGGAATTCTTTCACTCCCCCTGACACCCCATTTACTTGCTTCTGCCCCAGATTTGAAGCTGGATAATACCAAAGTTGGTAAGAGATACCCAAGGTGGGATCAAAGTTTCTCCTGAAGTTAAACGTAAGCAGCGTTATCCGAAATCACACCAGCTTGTTAGATGAGGTAATGTGAAATGATGTAACATATCAGAGGGAGAAAGGAAAACTTCAAGATCGACCATCTGCTGACAAGCCCGAAGACAACAGTCCCATCACAACACAGTGTGACAGATAAAAGTGGAAAGGGCTGCCATACACTATATATGGTGTACCTGGTGATCACAGCTGTTTCTCTGCTTGAATCTTTTTCCGCAAACCTCCTATGAAAGGCTAGGAAATTACTCTTCATTTTCTGCTTTTACAAGCATTTGTTTTATCTTTACTGAGACAAAAAGTAAAAGGCTGTATGTACAGATAATGCGAGAAATATCTAATGGGGCTATCAACCAGGGTAAAAGAGAGATTCCTAGCACAGGAAAGAAATACTGAATTGTAACTTGATGAACTCTCTCCTCTTCAAGTGCTGTTTAATAGCCATTTTTTATGGCAGCTTCATTCTCCAATACATTATTTAAAAAAACATATTTTTATTGCTAGGTTCTACTTAGGTGATAAATAAAAAGGCTTAACAGAATCAATAATGAATTACAAAACAGCTGTCTTGCTTCACTCAAACCAGACTGCATTATAGCCATGCTCCTGCTCACTTTGGCTTTGATTCATAGAGGTACTTAGTCTAAATTTAAGCATGATTTGTGCCATTGGCTTAAGGAGGCCTGATGGTCAGACATACATCCTCCCCAGTGGCTCAAAATTAGACACCACCTCGCCCTGGCATACCCTAGTGAGTGGGAACCTGCACGCAGATGGGAATGTCATGGTGTATCCTACCTGGAGGACACAGAACATTCTGGATACAACTTAATTATTTTGATGGTATTTTAAATAGGTTTATACAGTGCTTAGCTAACAAGCATTTAATCCAGAGGTTAAAGAAGGCAGTAACCCTAGAGACAGGGCTTGTAAAGGGCTATAAAGATTTCTGAGGTAGAAAGTCATCTTTAGCCCTAGGGAGTGGACTGTAAAGGGCTGAGGGGGATTTTATTCGCCACTTTAATTAAGCATTTATTTGAGTCCTTTATTTGGCATTGAATCAATTTGTCATTAGTTGTTTTGTTATTTAATTACTGTGTTTAATTACTGTAAATGCTATTAGGGCTAAATCCTGCAAGTTGCCAAGAAATCTCACAACTCCTAGGGATGTCAATTAAAACACAAAACACTTCCCCAAGTCTAGAAAAGTGCAGAGAGTTCCTTCGGAGCTGCTGCTTATGACAACCATGATGTTAGTGTAAGAGGACATTTTGTTTCAGGAGTGACTCAAGCGCCAAATATCACAGAGGTGGTTAGATGTACAAGGAGCCATTCTGACTACATCAAGCTGATGGCAATTTTCATTTGACTTCACTGGGGTGATAATTTTGTACTTATAAATGGAAAACTCAGAAAAGAGTAAAGCCTTTGACTTTCTTTTTGTGAGATAAAATCATATAAACTTTGATCAAAGCCACTAAAGTGAGACACCATACAGGACATCACAAGACTGGTCTGAAGCTTGACAGGGCCACAGGCAGCATTACTTGGAGAATGCAATAACAATTATACCAGTCTTGTCTTGGATTAAAAAATCAAGGGAATCAAAAGTCAGTGGTAGAGCCACAGCAACACTGTCTTTTTTGTTGTTTTTTTCCTTTCATTTTTCTTCTGTTTTTTTTTCCCCCGTTCTTCCACTTCTAGGCCTCTAAAAGAAATAGGTGATTGGGTAGGATATTAGCAAGAAAGGAGGTAGCTAGTGCTTTGAGATATAGAGAAAAAACTGTGAGAGGAAATAGCATCAAATAACTGAGTAATCGACTCACCACAAAACAGAAATACATTTGAGTATTAACAAATAAAACCAATGGATCTGGGGAAAAAAAGATTTATGGAAAACTGTCTGCATTATTTCATGAAAGACAAAACATTTCACTATGTTATTTTCAAAACAGAGGGTTTTCATTTCTGCCCCGGCATGATTTTTCATTTTAATTAAAAACTCAAGTAAACCAAAATATTTTAATTTAAATTCCATAATATTAAGACTACGTTCCATTTTTCTTTTTGGTTCCATGAAGAAAAAGCTAGAAAAAATGTTGTTTCAGAGTAATACAAACTGAAAATTTTTCACAGATTTTCTTTCCAGCTACTGACCCAAGCAGTATCTATTCCATGCAGCTTTCCCCTTGACTACTCTGCTCAGGCTCTTGGCAAAGTGCAGGAAGTGAGAACAGAGATGATGCACAGACAGGATTCAAACTGCCAAGGGGTCAGAGCAGAGATTTGGGTTCCGGCATAGCTGAAGGGAGATCACAGGAAGCACGATGCAAAGCCAAAGAAAGTCAGCAGGAGATTCTCAGAGGGTGTCGAATCTGAACCAAACCAACAGAGAGGCGTGAAAAATGAACAATGGGGCATGAGGAAGGGAAGGACAGAGAGCGATGTGGAGCAGGGTAAAATACCATCTGCTCTACTTGCTGCAGCGCTAGGAAAGTAAGTGTGTTCTTTTGGTTGTCAGTGCAATCTCAGCATCCCCCTCTAACTTTGTGAATTGTAACACTGAACACATCGGGGAGACGCAGGATTTTTCAGCTGATGCTAACAGCATGCTTGCTCAAGCTGGGAAAGTTGTTCGTGTATAATATGGTACCATTTTCCCATGCATCTACTGTAAAATATGTAATCTAAAAGCTTTCAGAGAGCTAAACAGACCAAGCAGATGGACAGGGAAATTAAAAGAAATTGGCAAGGTAGAAAAGATAAATGGTCAACTGAGATTTGAAATGAAGAAGAGAGTCAATGAGGCAGAGAGCCACAGTGAAGCTATTCCAGATGGTAGGGGCCGTGATGAAGGCAGCTTTCAAAACACTGGTGAAATTCCGACCAAGAGAGAGGTCCAGCAGCAGGGAAGGCATGGGGACTCTGAATCTACCTAATCCTGTCATGATATTTGGGTCAGAAAAGAGGTCACAGCCCAAGAGGAGGACTTAGTGACTCAACAGAGGCCAAGCTGCTTCTCTTGGACTATAAAATCTCATCACATACATGATACTGCCCACTCTATCTACTGCTAAGCTGCTTGCTGCATCACATTTTCCTCATGAATCTATGTATAGTATCTTTCTATGTGGGAGAATCAAAAAAGGTCAGAACCAGGTGTCCAAATACAAACAACTCTGAATAATGGGAATGTTTAAAATCTAGACTTTTGTCCAGATCCAGCAGTGCAAGGTCTCCCTGCCTGGATCCGAATTCCTTTTCTTCAGAGTGGCTTTTACCTTGGGCCAAACAGCGAATTGGACAGCTTTTTGCTGTTTCTTGTCCTGTGCTGGCAGGACTACATACAGTTGAACTGTAAGCAGTACACAGGGGTTAACATGCTCCAGTGTGTTATCTAGACTGCTACAAAGAGAAGGCTATCCATAGAGATAACAACTGCTAAGTTGCAAAGGATTTATCAAATGTGTATTGGCTTTAACAACTGCAGGCTAGCTGTCCCACAGGGAGTCCACAGAAGCCACCGCTGTGTTTCAGGGTGTTATCCCCTCCCTGCCCTGAGCACTGCAAAGCAGAAATTGCAACCTTAAGGCTTCTTCAGTGGCCTACTATATTCTGCAATAAAATGTAGCACTCTTTTCCAAAATCTCTTCTTTTCATTACCTGCACAGAAGTAATGCTACAGAAATGAGAGACTGGGGTCTATTTCTAATTTTTAATACTATTTTTGGAGCTAATCCTAATAAGGTGAAGGGTTATATTGCTGCACCCATTGCATATACTGCACAATTTTACAGCTCCATTTTGCGGCAAGATCCGTGTAACTGAACCTTCAACATCAATTTCCTTGATTATAAGTCTGTGTCACTGAGCAAATGGCCATCAAAAGCCTCTCCTCCTACTTCTGATTCCCTGAACTTCAAAATGGAATATTAAGTGCCATTTAGTCACTGACAGTAGCAATACCCCATTTATCAGCCTATTAGGTGCAGCAAGTAACACTAATGGGGGTGAATGTAAAATAACAAAAGCCTAGCACCCATGTTGCTTTCCCCCTGCTGAAAGGGATAATTCAGTAATTACTGAGCATGCCTCATTTAGTATCCTGGCCAGAGGATAGGAAATAGGTTATTCACAGCATTTCAGGGGCTAAATTAAGCACCTGCTGTTATATTTTTATCTTCGTTGTATCTTTTCGCATGGCCAAATTTCACTGCAAGAAGATCTCTTCCAGTAACTTCACACAGAAATCTCAAGATTTCTCAGACATGCTAAAGTCAGAACAACGTATCTGAGATACAACCTGTCATTCTCCACATCTTGAGGTTGCTGTGAGACCTGTTGTTTCCACTCAGTTTGATGAATTACTATTTTGGTGAAGTGAGCAGTATCACTAAACCTGTACAATCCATACCACAATACACAACGGATGAGGGACCTTCTTTTTTATGATAGTTTCCTCAGCAGGAAATCACTATAAAAAGAAGGCAACCACATCCACGCCTAGAAAAGATAAGGCACAGAAAAGATAGGCATAGCAGAGTATTTTGAAATTACCACCCAGACTGCCAGCTAATGTAAATCATTCTGATTTGAAATAGAAGACCATTGGTAATTTATATCAGAAACATACCAAAATATTTATATATCGGTATCAAATCTGGTTTTATGTGAGACTACGCATACTGAGGAAATGGTACTGCAACACTTTTACATTTGCAGTCCTACAGAATAGCACTACACCTCAACACCTCATCCCAATTAACTGAACCTCTTCTATTTCATTAGGAAATGATGGCAGAAGACTCTGTGCACACCGAAGTCTGTAGTCTATCAAACCACAAAGATTCTAGCTGAAGTAAAAATGGTAATGTACCATGTGATAATTGGGCAAGGTCTCTGTGCATCTGCTTTATGGCAAGCTCTTCCCATTTCAGTCATCTGTGGGCATATCTGCACTACTGCTCAGCATTCAGAAGGGCACTTTGAAGGACCTCAGCTGTCAGCTGTCCTTGCCTCAGTTCATATCACAGGGTGGTTTGAGCACAAACTGGATTTATTTTGAACCAAACTAAACTAGAATAATGGCTCAAAGGTTTCATCTGATATGCTCCCAGTCAATAAATCCAGTTGTGGGTCTTGGGCTAGAACTGGTGCAGGGTAAACCCCTTGAAATAATTACACAATGGGTCTGGAGTTCTCCATTGCAACATTTTTGCTATACAAAACTGATTGTACAGGCTGTGGTATTTGGTAAAATAGATGTAGCTTGTGTGTACTAAGTCCAAATACTAAATAACAAATGTAAGTGACAGCAATATGGCAAAAGAGAATCAGGAGAGCAAGGAGATGTACCTTTTCCTGGAAAAACCTGATGTCAACAAGTACAAAAATTACATGACTACCTGAGAATTCAAGCTTCTCTCACATTTAGGCCTGGATTAAAGAAAATAAATCAAAACATTTACTGAATCAAGGAATTTGATAGTGTAATCAGGATTGTCACAGGACAGGAGATGTTAATCACCAGCTTTGATGTTGCATAGTATGGCACCACAGGCATTTTGAAGTACAAAACAGCTCTCACCTCCAGCTCCTCAGTTTAATCATATAGATTTGTAGACTACCCTATCAATATCCTGCAGACGCAGTTTACAGACTCAAATCAATAAGGTAATATTTATTTACAAAACCAATTAAGTTCCTTTTTTTGGCAGAAAAAGATAGAAATCAATTACGATAAAAAATACCTGATTGAGCTTGATCCAGCCAGTACTATAGCCAATAGGAAAACCCAGCTGGGCTGTGGATCAGCCCTGAATTTTAAACCTTTGACCTCAAGAGTATTGGATTCTTTGAGCAAAAGCAATTTATGTCAAACTAATTCAATTCCCTTCTGTACAAATACATAGATGATATATCAATGTTTTTGTGAGATTTCACAATATTCTCATACAAAGTTAGTTACACTTACTCATTCATTTTCTTGTTTGTAGATCTACTGTAACAAATCAAAGCAAAGAGATATGTAATAACTTTTTTCTCACTTCAATCTGAAATCTTCTTTCAGAGTAATATACAGTTTCTTCTACATATCATTTTAAAAAGTAAAAGGTAAGTGATGGAATATCTATGCAAGAAAATGAAAGTGTTGCTGTAGTATATGAGAATATTATGCTATAAACTTCTAACAAATATAAATATCAATACCAGAAAAGATCCGTCAGAGACAAACAACAAGAAAAAAAATTTTCAGGAAGTGCAAAAGAAAGGGAGTCTAGCACTGTGATTTTGATTGTCCACCACTAAAGCATGCCTTTAAACTAGTAAAGTTACAGAAACAATATTTATAGTACAGCTCTTCTTCAATAAATAATTGATGTGTGAGTGCAATAAGAAAAACAAACCTCAACACCACTCTAAAGCAGACAAAGAGTGTTAGGTAAATAAACATTAGCAACCCATAGATGGCAACTATTCTAAAGGCGTTTTTGTAGCTTTGCTTTGTAAACACACAGCCATGCATAAGAAACATTACTTTCTTCTCTGCTCTTCTCTTTCTCATCCTAAGTACTTTCACAGAAACATCAAGGTTGGAAAGGACCTTAAGATCATCAAGTCCAACCTATGGCCCTACACCACCCTAACACTTTAGGTTAGTGCCTGAAGTGCCACATCCAGCTGTTTTTTAAACATGTCAGGGCTGGTGACTCTACCACCTCCCTCAGCAACCCATTCCAATGGTTCACCAACCCTCTCAGTGAAGAAGTTTTTCCTAATATCAAAATTTTGATATTCCTATTTTATCAAAAACTTCCTGGTTTTGAAGAGTCGATAATTTTGCTGAAGTCAGTCCCGTAGGGAATTCCTGACATGTGTAGTCGTTAAGAGAGTATTGTTATGTGATATGTCATCATGATGGTAGACATGGCACTTCAGTACATGGTTTAGTAGTCACGGTAGTGTTCGGCTGACAGTTGGACTTGATAATCTCAGGGGTCTTTTCCAACCTTAATCATTCTGATTCTATGATCTGAAGGTCTTTACAAAGTAAAAGAATTCTAGCTGCCCTAAGTCCTGCCTTTACCACTTAGCTCTTCTCTACAGCAAATTTTCTCCTGAAAATTTTAATTTGTCCTGAAGACAATAATAATCCAACAAAATAATTGAATTGAACAGATAGGAGTATTATTCATGGTGTCCATGACATGGATATCCCATGCCTGGGACACTGGCACTGTTGGAAGGCAGTAGGGAAA
>NW_009701607.1:8428-31175 GCF_000703405.1 Apaloderma vittatum
AGGGTGCTCACTGAAATGAAAACTCTTCTTTCTCCTCCACCTCCTTATTTTGGTTTCTTCTTTATAGCAAGTTGCACTGGGTCACATCACAGTCAAGCTTCTATATTATTTCTTAACTTTCTGTGAAACAAAGTTTTTGGTCCAGATATCAAAAAGGTAAGTGAAAACAGAGTTAATTTCTGCCTTTTTCTACAGAAATTAAGGCTTAATTATTTGCTTTCTTCACTGCTAATTCAGCAATAGATACTTAAGAAATACGGCAGTCCGCACTTAAAAAGTGGTAAGTTTAGTAGCACTTGACATTGTAATTAGAATACTGCTAGTGGAAGAAGTTCCAAGAACAAACTGAAATTACAAAAAAATCTAATTAAAAACAAACAAAGCAAGACATATTTCTAATTTGAGGACTGTCATTAGTTTGTTTATTTGGGGGCTCTATCTCCAGTTCTGAAAAAATGCCAATATACTTTATTAAATTTGATACTGTCGTAAAGTTATAAAAAGATTCGCATGACATTTAATGAAAATGAGTACACACATAATAATTCATTTACTCTTTCGGGGCACTCCTCAAGTCCTAGTTTCAAAACACTTAGCAAGTATTACATTATAAACCTCACACCAATGCTGTTATCACACTGCATATCACTAGGTCATGCAGCTGCTGGGAAAAGCGCCTGAGGCAGAGACATGCAACAACTTAGGGGAAAGAGCTCATGAGTACTTCTCAAGACTAAGTAGTATTGAACCTTCCTTTAAGAAAGTGCACAAAAAACATTAATAAGTTAATAAGGAAAAAATTTATTTGGTCTCAGATGTCATAGTATTCATAGTAAACAATACTTCAAGATCTTAGTTGTGAGAGCAGAAGAAAGATAAGTCTTGTGTATTGATGCACTGATACATCTCCTCCCAGTTCACTGAAAACACAACATTTTATTCTAGAAATTCAAATCCTGTTTCAGCTCCAGGTATGACCACTGAAATGAATGGGATCATTCATCCACATCAGAAATGAAGCAGAATTTGCCTTGCAATAACTAATGGAATTATTTTCCTCCAGCCTATCACCAAATGCTTCACTTACAGCAAAGGGGCAATTTAACGGTACCAGCTCTTCCCACATGCACTGGCAGAAATCCACTCATCTCAGGGGGACTGCAACTTGAAGGACTGACCTCTATTATCTGAAATGTCAAACTATCATAAATTTGGGTGCTTGATTCCCTCCCTCCATAGCTGTGGCAGCTCCTGACCCAGCCTAGTTCTTGGGTACTTCCACATCATTTTTACAAAATACAATCCTGAAAACAGATCATTGAGAGATGGGGATGAATGCATGGAAATGTGCAAAACATCCAAGGTCCAGAATGAGACTTAATTCCAGATTAAGAAATTGAAAATAATATTCCATCTTTTGCCTTTCAGCTGGTGAGAATAACTCCATATTTTTTTTTCTGCTTCACATGATTTGGCAAGAAGACAACGAATTTCAATCAAAGCACAAAGGGAAGTATCTCTGTCTTTCTCTCTCTCATACATAAGCATGTGTGCACAGGTTTGTGTGCTGTTGTCTGAGAAGAAGAGGTAGAGGTGCAGAACAGGCTGACAGCTCTGTTTCACGGTGTCAGTCAATCATACCAGACTTTTGTAACAAGTACCACATTTCCAGTTATCTCCTGTTAAGTGACTTAAACCACTAATGAACTTTTATGCAACTTATTAAGGAAATGACACCATAACTTTTAAAAACCTGTTAATGTCACTTCAAATTCTTCAATCATATAAAATGAAAGCATTTTAACAAATGTTTACAAGAAGGCACCTGAACATGGGGGCAGTAAATGCTACTGCAAGTAAAAAATGTTTACTAAAGTAAATTCAGGAACACATATGCATTATGATGAAAGACACCAACCTAGCTTACTCCAGGAATTGACTGAACTGCATCACAACCTTATCAGCATGAGCAAAGCTGATAGCTTCATTTTGTAGATCCATGTCTTTAGAGTCTCAGAGGTCTCTCTTTTTGCCAAATACCCATTCTTTCATTGGAAACATCAAATGCTGGCCTCCTCCCCTAAGACTGAGAAGACTCACTATGTTTGAATAACTATAATATTACTACATTTTCCAGTAACAGCAACGAGTCCCAGGAAATGTGTATGTAAGATGCAGTACATATGCAGAAAAACCAGAGTCACGACTTAAAAGGTAGGAAAATATTCCAGAGGATCATCTTAAAACTAACACATTGCATATAGGCTACACAAACCCAGAGGTCTGAGCTCACCTTTTACAAAGGAGTAAATTACAGCCCAAAGCGTGACTCTCATAAAATAGTACTTCTGCTACTCCACTGGCCTGAGGGTGGTCTTGTTAACTCTGAGAAAGGGGATACTTTTGGTAAGGAAATATTTTGCTATGGGTATGACTGCAGTCATCTGAGAGCAGTGAACCACAGTATATCATTATAGAACTCACAGAAATGAAACGGCAAAGATTTAAATAAGACAGGCTCGTTTTGATTGATCAGGATATTGTCAAGGGTGAGAGGGGACAGGTAAAAGCTGCAGAACTCTGAATCCAGGTTATACCTCTAAGGACAAAATTATATTGAAACCGACATTGTGTTTATAAGCTTTCTGTTAAGTTCCATCAACTATACTGTTAGATGATGGCTCATGATAAGACAGGTTCTCAAGGAAAACTTCAGGAAGGCTATTTTTCATGCAGATTCTTTTGAAGCATACTCCAGGAGGTGTTAAGAAGGAAAGAGTTTTACATAACCCACAGGCTTTGGTCCTCTCCAATTAAAGGCAAAGAGATCAGTTGGTGAAAGAAAGCTCCAGGAAAAGCCCTGGTGGCACAGCATTACACAGAAACAGATCCAAAGAGGAAGGCTGGGAAGACAGGGTATGGTATTTGTGACTTTATGTACCGCTTCTCTCCTAGTCCTAGAATGAGGATTATGTAGGTTTCCCATAAATGGGACAGTGTTAGCTCTTGCGGTTTTGCTTTTGACTTGGTAGTGCTGATTTCCTAAACCATTCCTGCATTCACGTACTACTACATTCTCATGAATCATGTGAGATATCCTACGCAACTAGTTCACTTGGTTTGAGTCATATCTAACTTTTACCTTTAGTCATTATCCCTTCTTTTCCACACAGATGTCTTTCACTGCCTGTTTTAATTTCCTCCACAAGTTAGACCTAGAGCAGGTCTTATTAGATCTGTGCACTTCGATAAGCCAGAGCTTTCTTTTCTATTTATATGCTTTTTATAAGCTTTCTGCTCTTATGTAATATCTTTATAGATTGCCATGAAGACTAGAGCCCCTTTGTTCGCAAAAAACTTTAGGAATAATCAACCCTTCTCAAAGTCACACTAAGTTCAGCTGATTTGTCTTTGTCACCTACATCATTTATGTCTCTCTAATTTTTAGAGGTGAACTTCCCTAATGCCCTCACTTCCTTCCTGCTGCAAGTGATTTTGACCCATCTGTTTGGTATTGCTAATAAACTTACCCTGTATTAACGTACACCAGTATCTATACCTTTAATTTTCTGTTTCCTTAATATTTTGTATCCCCCAGTACCAGTACTCTGAATTCAGGTTTCTGTTACCCTATGATACTTAATTTTACATCTTCCACCAGCAATTCTGTTTATTCCACTGTCTTGCACATCTTGCAAGATTACAAGAACATTTCAGTTGTTTCTGAAACCCAGTACGGAAAATTTTCTTAGTTTTCCTTCACTGTGTCTGTCTCATCATGACTCACAAGAACTACTATTTTTTCCCCTCATCCTCAACCATCTAGTCTCCCATATACTTTCACTCTGTGTTACATTCTTCTTATTTTGCCATCTCTGTGCATTTAAGAAATGCTTTTATCAGCTATCTTCAGCTCAACCCCAGAAGGCTACTAGGTCGGCTACTCCAAGGGAGTCTGACAGTCCAGAGGAACTCATTCCATGCATGCTTCCCAACAGACAGACATCCTCAGACTGTCCTCACAGCATTTATCCTTGAGCCATCTGTTCATTTTTGTTGCCTTGCCATGCCTTTGCCCTCCTTCACTGAGGACTGGAAGACTTCCACTGAATGTTATGCACATGGAAATATCATTGCTGCTTGGCAGGAAGAAAATGTCTTCCATGTTGTGGATGTTACAGCATTTTAAAATTGAACCATATTTATAGCAAATATAGGCTTCCTACAGCCAAATCTTCATTCCTCCAGTGGTTACTGGAACAGCTAAATGGGGCCACTTTTCTAGCTGCTGTTGTGCAATCCTATTAGAGAGCAAGGCAGAGAAGGAAAAAAATGGAGATAGACACTGGCAGCAACACTACTGGAGGAGTAAAGGGCAGATATAGAACAAGATATAAATTTCCTGTAATTACTTACAGGTAACGTGTATCTGATGTTAGAAAAACATACATCTTACAGCTACTGTGACCTTGCCGGGCAGCATAGTGATGTTCTTTTACAGAAGATCTTATAAACAGGAACATGGAATAAGTTAATCAATATCCTCAGGTAAATCCCAGCTGAAGTCAAGTCAGTGGAATTCTTTTCCTTTGATTTAAACACAGCTGAGATTTCACATCCATTATTTAAGTGTATTGTCTTTACAACAGTAAAGAAAGAAACAGAGGGAGACAAAGAGAAAGTGCTTGGAATACTTCTCTATCAGACTCAACAGCCCTGATTCAGCCACCTAAAAGTTTTCTGAGCTTATGGACTCTTATCTTAGCACATTTAACCCACCTTCACATAAGAAACTGTTCCCCAGCATTCTGTCCTTATAATTTATCTCATAGAGGATAACATGAGCCTACAGTGGCAAAGTGTAGTGCAGGCGGCTACGAAGGGGAGAGCAGTTCTGCCCACACCCCACCCAGTCCTGAGAAACTACCCCAAATCCAAAAGCTGCGTGATGATGTCAGCAAGATGCCAAGGCTCAGCAGCCCAGCTAGCCCCAGCTCTGAACCCTGGCCACATGGGTTTTGCTCAGCTTGGAGCCTAGGCAGAGTACATATGAGCGTGCTGTGCAGGTACCCCAGCCTTGCTTAATTCGCTTATTTTAACTTCTTTAGTCAGAAAAGGTACAATAAAGATCATGCAGAAGATCAGAGGTATTTGTCCACCTCCATCTGAAAGAAGTCAAAACAGACTAAAATTTTTTCAACTGGGACCAAGATGACTAATCGCAAAATCACAGAAATGTTGAGGCTGGAAAAGACTCTGAGATCATCAAGTCCAGCCCATGACCCACCACCACCACATCGGCCAAATCACGGCACTAAGTGCCACATCCAGCCTCTCCTTAAACACCTCCAGGGACGGTGACTCCACCACTTCCCTGGGCAGTGCATCCCAGTGCCTGAGCACCCTCTCCATGAGGAAGCGCTTCCTGAGATCCAACCTAAACCTCCCCTGACATAGCTTCAGGCCGTGCCCCCTAATAAAACAGAAGTCTGCAGGTTTGTGAATGATAGGTGGAGAAAGTGTTTTGCTTTTTCATAAAACAACAAGCAGAAGGCATTTGAATGAATTCAAAGCAACATTTTCTCATACAGTCCATAATTAAATGGTGGACTCCACTGCCACAGAATATTTTGGTGTCCACAAAGGCCCGAGAAAAATTTAGGATGGCAAATAGATTAATAGATATTGAACATAGATTAGTGGCTTTTAAACATGGTTTTCTGAACGTAACCTCTGCCCTAGGAGCTCAGTAAATCTCTCCTTGTTAAAAGACCCAACAAAGAAGCTCCTCTATCTCCTCAAGACATTATTTCTCCAAGCATCTACTTCTGACACTTTTAGAGACAAGATGCTGGTCTAAACCCATGTGGCAGCTCACATCCTCTTTTTATGTAAATTATCCCAATTGTAAAATTATTATGTAAATTATTATGTAAATTATACCAATTTAAACTTTTTTACACACTGCTACTCTGCAAATAAGTGTGGTAGAAGAGCCTGACAAAGCAAAGGCCTGCACTAGTAAGAGGGTAGCACTTACATTGCTTTGCACACTACCTTTAAAGCTAACTTATTATTTACAGAGAATTTATTTTTAAACTTTTTCTTTCTTAAGAAGTAGATACCTATACACAAATTACTGGTGGAAAATACAGTCACAAGCAAATACAAGGAAATGCCAAAACTTGACCTGAACTTCATTTGCAGTAATGTTCAACGCCCGTAGCACACAGCATCTTTTCTCCCACTTATGGGGAAGGCAAAAGTTTCTTTTATCCCATAATTCCTGCTTGACAGGGTGAGGCAAGATCTATTCATCTGTTAGTGTTTACAGCACCCAAATTCCTTTTCCCCAATATTAGGTAGGGAAAAGGCTGCTGGTCAAACAGCAGTGTTCCAACTTGCTCAGGTTTGAAGCTGTATACAGTTTTGAAGCTACACGCTCAGTATCACTACAAAGCCTACTAAAGTGCTGTTTCTAACGACTTTGGTACAGTCTGACACTAGCTATACTTTACCCCTATAGAACTGGGAAATAACCAATACGATCCATAAATTTAAGCACAGACCTTCTAAATACCTCAAAAATTAATTAGAGCATTTCATCAATAAAACTTTTTTTTTTCTTCTATCTTTTCTTCATATGCTAAAATCAATCAGCTGGCTTGTTCAGGGTAGGATCTTGGAGTGATTTGCTTCTGAGTTTTACAGTGAGAATATAAAAAGTACTGTAGATTTCAGCATGCAAATAGGTATTTAATTTAAAAAAAGGCAAATAACCTAACCAACATTTCAGGTACACAAAAGATTCAAAAAAATTGCCACAAAGAGTCAAATTCTTGAAGTGGTATTATACAAACTTTTCCACTGTGTTTACAACTACATAAATTAGCACTTAGTTTTTTTAATAGATGGCTTTTCTATCTACTGAAAGTGGCAGTGCCATACAGGTGATCAGCTTCTAAAGCTGAGCAATTTGTCTCTAAAAACGGGGTGTACATGAACACAGCTTGGTAATTCTCTTATTTGAATCTCCTTCTCCATTTTACTATTCATTAAACACTAACAATTTAGCATTAGACCTACATGGTGCTGCATAATTCAAGCTGAATTATACAGCTTATACTGTATATAAGTACTGTATAAGTCAAGGGCCACATTTATGATGCAGCTGAAGCGTGGCTCTATCACAGCGCAAAAGAAAGCCGAGCAACTTGACAACAGCAAGCCGTTAATAAGAACCTGCATGGGGGGGTTAATAGCACAGAGCTCTTCTCTGACTTAATAAATGGGCTGCAGTTTTACATGCTGCATGGCTACACTTGTATCACTGCTAGGAGGTGTGAACAGTTTTTAGATCTATGGGACTACATCAGCTTCACAACATAAACATGCGAGACCCTAAAGAGTTGTCCACTTTTATAAGTTCTTCAAGAGTATGTAGCAAGAAAAAACAAGCTACCTCAGCTGCAAAAAAATAAAAGACTTTGCTTTAGCTAGTGTTTCAAAAGGTAAGCATTTTTCTTTGTATTTACTTCTATTCCTGCAGCTATAATGAATTATTTAAGTAATATATATATAGTACAGGATTTGTGCTTTTATTTTATCTATTTGTCTGTTTTATTACAGGCTAGTCACAAGGGCAAGTGTGCTGAGTCAACACAGGTGTAGATCACTGCACTTTAATCAGGGGAACCAGGCAGACTGACACCCAACACAAAGCTGCCCTAGTATATTTAGAGCAGAAAAGTTTTTTATTGGGTTATTAATAATGGGCTCATTTATGCTATTTCTCAAACAACATGGTTGGCTAGGTACACTTACTGTTTTCTTTTTCCCCCCTCTCATTTCTTCTTAATAGGAACAGAAGACCAAGAAATGTCCAGTGCATCTAACCAATCCCTAGTTTAGCACAGACTGCATGTCTTTGGCAAGGACTCTCCAGGTAGACTTAGCACTCTGAATTGTGTTGCAATGTAGAAATCTTTGAGCCAGTTCCGAATGACCTGATATAGCCACTTGGCAGAGCACTTCACTACACAGAAGCGTCAGCTTGGTTTCTAAAAACAGCAGAGTTACATCAGTGCTGCCTTCTGCCTGGACTAACTGGGTCAGCAAAGCACCCCATGAAGATGGCCACGTGGTTCCTAATTCTAGAGGTCGTTATTCTGGAGCCAGGTCATACCTTTGCATAGTGCTCGCTCTCCCACTTCAAGGTCTAGACCCTCAGCTCAGGACTCCATGCCTAGTCAAGAGATCCACATTTGTTATGCCTCACAAGTTAACTCCATTTACAGACTAAGTTCTCTGCAGTCTGTATTTGACTTCAGAGTATTTCTAAATATTCATTTGCACGGGATGATAAGAAGTTTCAAGAAATTAGATGCTGTCAAATTCCATGATAGAAATGTGGTAACTTTGGAAAGAAACTCCACCAGATAACAGCAACAACAAAAAAAAATAAGGCCACACCCTTCATTGGGAAACCTGCTCTGCTCTGGAAACAAAGCAGAGGAAAGGCTAGCCAGATAGTATTTTGTTTCCAAGTAGTTTGTTTCCAAGATCTAAGGTAATCTGTGAATGACAGTGCTGGTTCCTATCAATACTTCCTTGGCACTAGAAGGCCAAATATGGACAGGAGACAGGGCATAAGACCAAAGAGTCACTGCCAGGTAGTTCTAGCTGGCATGAAAACCCCTTGAAACCATAACCGGTTGTTATTGTTTATAGAAGCACTAAAAATAGAGAATCCACAGACATACAAATCATTGCTGACAGTCTGGTCCCTTACGTTGTTTTGTATCATTTATAGAAATGTATTAAACGTTACTTGTGCAAGTTACACATTTAAACAAATGTATTAAAATGCAGAATGCAATAGTACTATTTTCTGTTAAATCCTTTACTTTGAATCAGCAATTGAAGGATCTGAGGCTAGACCCATATGATATAAAATACGTAGACCTCCAGGTATTGTTAGTGAGTGAGAACAAGTTGTGTGACTTTATTGTATTGCCATAGCTACCCTTCACTTCCTTGCTGTAACACACACAGGGGGTCAATAGCCTGGCTTTGGTCATTGCACATGAAATGAGTCGTAACTATCTTGCTGATATTTCCAGGTCTGCTGAGACATGTTGCTTTATCTTATGAGTTTCTGGGGGTGGGAACCACGCTGTCATTATTATTACCTGAGGTCAAAGACAACCGTGGTTGCTGCCCAGGTTTTGTAGCGTATATCCTAAAACAAATTATGAACAGGAATTCCAGGGTCCTTTGAGGTATGAATTTGTAAGGTATCTGCCTGTGTATGCACACTTCTCCAGTAGTAATCTGACACTCAAACTGATTAATGCAGGTCTGTTAACAGATCCAGGTTTATTGGGCAGTAATACCAGCAACTTGTAACTTTGAAGGAGCTTTTAGCTTTGAGATAGTAGAGCAGGAGTTCAGAGGCAGTCAGGAAGGGAATGCTACCTTCATCCAGGCTAATCATTCTGATCTGACCTAGTCTGGCTTAGGTTTTTCACTAATGTGAAGGTGAGATCCAAGACATTGCTGCTCATTTGAGAGAAAAACAAACCAAACCAAAACCAACCAACAAAAGAAACCCACCCTCACACACTCTGCAGATTTCAAGTTATTATACTCCATGTTTTAAAGAAAGTTCAGGGCAGCTGCCTACTCACTGTATTAGTAAAGTACCTTTAACTGTAACAAGCAAGAGAAAGTATAAGTGAAAGGGCAGAAAAGCCAGGGTGCCTATTAATTCTACACTCCATTTGATGACATTTTGTAAAATGTGGAATGAAACTTAAATCCCGGTTACTCGGGACTCCAAGACCAGAAGCAGTATCTGGCACCTGAAGAGCAGTTTCAGGTCATGTTCATTTTAAGACTGAAAAGCAGAAATGACAAAATTCTTGTTCCAGCCAATGTCTTTCCAAATGCCTGGAAACCAAATGTAGCAGCAGGGTTTTAGACTACTGATATTAAGCCTGTATTATGTAGAATCTGAGTCTACATATACATACACAGGTATCTACATATTTCATGGTAGTATTTGGCTGAGTACTGCTGAGTGCTTCAAACTAACATTCAAATGAATTCAAGCTCAGTTATTCTGCAGCTCACACAGCATTAGATTAAAATTAGATTTAGAGCAAGATCCCAGGGGCTACAAGAAAAAGAGGCTTGTATGCTGCTGCTAAGACTAATACAGTCATAGTTTATTAATGTAGACAGTAATGCATAATGAAATGTCATTAATTCACACATGTAATATTGGTTTCTAATTTGAGGAATTGTGTCCAATTATCTGTAGTTTAGTTATTCAGATTTATAACTTGGCTACTCAGAATAAGAAAGTGCTGAATTCCTCTGCACTACCTGAAAAGTCCATAAAATGAAATACCTGTTCCTCATAAGAACAGCCTGTATATTTCCCAAGTCTTTTTGCAGTTCTGGATTTATGAATCGGTTCTCCAAGGGAGTCACTGAAAAGCCATTTGGTAACTTTCACTGCACACGCTATTCCAGTTCTTCTTCCCTTGTATTAAGGCTTTTATCCTTAAAAGTGCATTTTATTTCAGTGCCTCTCTTAGGGACTATTGTTTCAGTGCTCAGAGGCACCTTCCAGAAATTTTGTCAGGCTTTCTATCCATTATGAGGGTTTTATGAAGTTTACGTTTAGTATCTCAGACCATGCCTTTCTAGCAAGCAACTAAGGATGTATCAACATAATGCCAGCCAAGCTAGAACTTGTTATTGCCAGCGGTAATTTTTTTTTTAAATGACCATTGGTATTTCATTTCTCCCTACCTGAGACATTCTGAAGCTCCTCACTGAAATGGCTTAAGAATTGGACCCTTTAAGTAAAAAAATCTAAGTCATTCTCCACAGAAAGCATTGCTGATCTCAGCTGCAAGGCTTCCTCAGCCTGCTCAGCCGGGAAGCATGAAGATGTCAGGTAAACATAATCATGCTATTTGCGGAAAGTGTGAGATGAGAAAGAGGGAGGGTAATGAAGCATAGACACAGCAATTCAGTTTCCCAGCCTATTTAGGTAGATTGTCTTTCTCTAATTGTTTTTCTCCCTGGAGGTACAAACACAGCAAATTTCGATACTATAAAGTTAAGCTTTATATTGCAGCTTTCAGTTCTTTCACAAAGAAATATGTACTGTATTATAGCAGCGCCTAGTAGCAATGCCATAGTTAAGGATGTGTCAGCACTTCTGCTACAGACCTCTATTTTTCCATAAGATGTAAAAACTAGTTTTATGCTAAAGTTGGGCATATGAGCTAGGTGACTAGATCATATCAATTTACGAAAAAAATAAAAATTCCTTGGCATGTTCTGCCAATGTTAATTGTGGATGGTAACAGTCCTTCAAAAAAATATTCCAAGAAAAAAAATAATACTCTGACACAATATCATCTATATTACAAAAGGTTGGATAGATAAAACTTAAATGTAGTATTTCGCAAGTGTTTAAATATTGCCTCCAGTGACTCCAGTCATTATCTTCAGTATGAAATTATTTTCATCTCAGTGTAGCAAAAGATCTAAATTTTAATGGGCTTTGTCTGGCAGAAGCCAATCCAATGAAGCACATATATATTATCTCATTAACACTTAAATAGTGAACAGTTCATTTGAAACCATCAAGACAAGATTGTTCATCACCTTGCAGGACAGAGTTCAGAAGAAAATCAACATGCAGGCATATTTTAAAATTCAAGTAGACACTCGAGGATATAATATTTGTGTTCTCTTGCTTTATTTCTTAGCAAAAATTGGCAACTTTCATTTATCAAAGAGTTTATAAGAAGCCCTTAGTCAGGGAATAAATACTGGAAGAAAGTTTACTCCAAAAAGTAAGGTCACTAGTCACATACTTACATTTAGATACTGGCTATGTATTGATGCCCAAAGTTACAGCCACAGAAATGCAAGATACCAGTAAAGCAACTAATTTCAAAATAACAGAGAAGGAAGTGAGCTCCAAAGTTAGATGTAATGAGTGACAGCAAAGTAAATTAGATTTAGAGCAAGGAAGCAGTAAGACTTAACTCTTACATTGTCTACTTATGACTAGACGCCAGAGTGCTTTCCAAGAAATTTCATAGCATTACACAGATTTCACAGAGAGGGAAAGCAAAGTATACGCAGAGGAACAGGCTTAGCCAAGGTCATGCAGCAGGCCGATGACAAGAGTTTGGAGCAGCAGCCCAGTACCAGTTCAATCCCTGCTCACGTGATGTTTCTTCCCAACAGGAGATGAGCGGTGCAGCTCAGCATGCCTCCCACTCACTGCAGATTTGGCTGTTCGAGCCACTGACAGTGCAAGGCAATCCGACCAAACAGACTTCTCATAGTAATGACCAACCGCTCCTTGGCTGAGTCGCATTAACCATTTGATCTCTCACTCTTATCTTTATTTAATAAAGAGCCAAACTGACACTCACCAGCTACTTAGCACTTACCACAAAGTGCAGAAGTCAGCAGTGAGGTGGTTACCATGGCAGAAGTGATGCACAACAACTTGCTGTCCTGTCACAAGCTGGCTGAAGGTGGGTAGTCCCCTCACTAAAGCAAGTGTCCCCAGGCTGACACAGACCCAGCCAAGCCATTGTTTGCTGGGCACCTGGGTTAGAGCCAGGGCTTGCACTTCTGCCTGTAGACATCAGGCAGAAAAGGAGAGGAGTGGAGCTGGAAGCATGCAGAAGGAGGAAAATGGACACTTGATGGTCGGGCTCCTCGCGTGACATATCATAAGAGTTGAAAGCATCCGTCTGAGCACAACAAAATGAAAGGTGAAGGACAAAAGATATCATGACTGTGGGCTGAGACGGCATGCAGAAGGCAGTACAGTTGGAGTGGGTGTGATGGCACAGAATGTAACAGCATCTGGAGACAGGTACAAGGAAATAGCAGTAGGGAGCCTGCAAGGTCAGATCAAAATGCTAATAGATGCCGTTATTTAGATGACTGTGCTACAGGATGTAAAGTATTACAAAACCTGGGCTCTTGAGTGTGCAGAGGGAGTCCCCCAAGTGAGCTGACCCTAGATCTCATTAAAAGAGTATAACAAGACTGTCTCATTAGCTGCAGGCCTTTAATGGTCTAACAAAGTATTTGAATTGCATAATGCTATGTCACAGAATATTTTTGACTATTGTCTCCAGAGCTATTAGCTTAAGAGGGAGAAGTTCTACTTACATTCCAAATAAAAAAACCCAGCTCCAGCAAAAAGGTTTGAGGAACACATAAAAAGGCTACAGTAGATGTACACAGAAATGAGAGCAGACCAAAAGAAATTGTTTCACCGTCTGAGGGACCATGTCACAAGGACTACACTGTTGCCCAGTTCTGAGGTCCCCATTGCAGCAAAGCGTCAAAGAGTATGTAGGTTAATGAAGAGTGACTGGCATTCAGCCATGCTGGAAGAGGATACGATGCACTGCCCTAGACATGCTGCCCACCAACATTTTGCCATTGCTGTATTGCTCTGGCAAATGCACCATGTGACATTTTAACAGGATGATCCTTAGCTCTGCTAAAGCACCTGGAAGCATAAGCATAACCTGCAGAGATAAGTGGACAAAATTTCAGCTTTTTCATTTTTTTGACCAAGTTTTCTCAGTAATTATCTTGTGACCTATGAACTATAAAAAAAAATAAAACAGTAGCATAATGATATTCAGCAAGGATGTCTGCAGACTGCTATTAATAGAGTCAAGATTTCTGCTGTTTCTATTTCTTTATTTTAGCTTTTATCTTTCACATTCCCTTTCTCATAAAGCATCTCATTCACAATCATGAACAAACAAGTCATTCAGAACTGCATTCACATTGACAAGAATGCCAAGGACAAAAAGAAGCTTTCTTGGCCAAATACTTGTGGGTTGGTGGGTTAAAAACACATGGGATGCTATGCTACAAAAAGTAGCATCCATAAAGATAAAATCCTTTGATTTATGGTTTGCTTTCAACAAGAAACATTGGACCCTTGCAGCAGTGACGGGTATTTCAGTTGGTTATGTATTAAATATGCATGTATAAGTAAATATATATGCACATATTCTACCAAATATCTGAGAGGAGGAAAAAAAAAAAAGAAAAGAAAAGAAAAAAGAAGAGTTAAAGAGCTCCAGTCCCTGCCCCACTACTCACAGCTATCCAGGAAAAAGAATAAGCAGTTCAGCAAGTGGCATCCTATGTATAGGATGAAACACAAATCTGTCAGGGAACAGTGTGGGATAACTTTTTACTTATAGCACACCGAGGGAACACTCAGTTTATGCAGACAGTTGTCAATACCTTCCTGATTATTCTGATGGCTTTACTTTGCTCCCTGCAAGGCACCAGTGCTGTTGTGGGATTCACATAACATCTTTTCCACTCTGTATGAAATACAAGTGTTTTCCATGTTTTTGTACTGCTTTCTCCACTTCTACAGGGGCAGTTTACTGCAAAGTATTTTGCATGACACTAGAGCACATTTGTAGCTACTGTAAACACAAGTATAGTAGCTCAAAACCACTCATCTTCCATGCTTTCCTTAACAGCATGGTAATAATTACTTCACAGTAACAGAAATCACAAGAATTTCATAGGAAATAACGTTAACAGGACACAACTGTTTGAAATATAATTGAGTATTCAGAGAACTTAACATTTATTTTGGAAAAAAAAATACAACTCCCAAACCAATCTATTTAGAAAAGTTAGATGAGAGATACCATACTCAAAAAACTATATTCTCCAGCTATGTCATGAGATGCATACGCTAAAAAATTAATGGGAATGTTGTGAATTAAAAGCCAGTAATTTGAGACTGTCATACTGTGTGCACACTGCCATGCATTTTAAAAAAAAAGAATATACGTTTGTTTTCTAACCCAGTTGACAGGGCAGAGACCAGAAGAAATCAAATGAAACTGGCACTCTGCTCTGACTCTACTGAGTCCTAAAAGCCCAGGCAAGAAATGAATAGTTTATGGAGGTAACAGGCCAGCACACAGAAGCAAGATTCTAATCTCTACCTGGTAGACAGTGCTTCTGCAATCAGGAAGAGTAATTTGCAAGAGGACACCTTTTTTCTTAAGTGCACAGTCATTTGCAAATCTTAAATGGGACTCCTGTCAGGCTGCACAGTGCCCACCATGTGCAGACTTTGGGCAGCGAGCCATTTAGACTCATGATTAAGAAAGCACAGTTCACTATGAGAAATCAATCACTTGAATCCAGCAGTGATAAGTATTGATTTTGAACCAATGTGATCTCCTTCTGTATTTAAAAACAAAATAAAGAAAAAAGAAAACTCTGCTAGGTTTTTTCTTTTATCCATGGGAAATGAAAGAAGAGTTATGAAAAGGAGGTGATAAAGGTTAGAAAGCTCAGTCTTAGCTTCCTTTGTTTTCCTCATCTTTTTTCCACTGTGTGTAATTTTTTGAAAAAGCTTATTTTGACCAGCACAAAGCCTTTGGTGTGCTACTTTTCACCTGCAGGAAAGAACCAAGGGATGATAGTTCAGTAACAAACTAATATTGTACCTCTCCTTTTTAAAGAACATTAGTTGAAATAAAAAGGTGTGATTCGATTTTTAATTCTGCAACACTGAAATATAAATGGCAGTGATTAAATACATTAGTGCAGACAATAAAGGGGTGTGTAAAGCCAAATTAGTTTCCCAGCTTTTGCAGCATATATTTTGTTGCTATGTTTGCTAGTTAGTATCCCTTTTAATTTGACATACATCTCCCTTCACTGTGGCTAGAAGCTTTAAATCTGTGTCTTCTCCTACATTTTAGTGACGTTTCACTTAAAATTACAGCACTGGTTGTGCTGAAAAGTCACTTCCACATAATACTTGAAACAAGTTTCCTAAATAAAATTGTAAGTATAATCAGGTGGAAAATCTCCAGAGATAGTATATTTTGTGGAACTGTTTTCAAACTATTTCTACTATTTAATTATTGCATTTTCAGATTTTATCCACCATTAGTTTTGTTTCCTTCATAAGACAACAGAAGGTTACCTTTTTCTAACTTCTATACTTGCCGTTACTAGAAACCATATTTATTATGAGGCTCTACAAAAGCCAAGGGTAAGATAGCTCTATCTATAAATCTAGGGATTTTGGAGGGGTCACAAAAGCCTGACTGGTACTTGCCTTCAATAATTCAGGGCTTTTCATCCTAAATCCATATATTAAAAAAAATATGATGATTTATCTTATTTTCAGGATTTAAAGAAAAAAAATCTGAACAAAACCACAAAAAAACCCAACTCAGCACAAACTTTTCTCTGCACTTTAATTTAGCAGACGAAAACAATATAATATTTCCTACCTACTTAAAATTTACTGAACTTTCTGGAAGAAAAGTATAGTTTCACACAGATTGCAATATAAAATACTGGAGACAGATTGCAACTCATAAAATATTTAGAAAACTCAGAAACAAGAAGGAATAATACCAGATAATATGACCTCTTATAACGTATTAATTACTGTTTAGCGTTACTGTTATTGCTGAGGTGCTTACACAATTATCACACCAGGAAACTACTGAAGGAGGTCTTGATAAAAAGAATGTATTAAATGCTTTCAAAAGAAATACATCATTGATTAATAGATGCAACTGTAATGCTAGGATATGAATATCTGTACAGAAAGGCCAAGATGTAATCTAAGACTTATACTTCATCTTAAAAATGAACAAAAAACATTTTAAAAATTAATGCAGTGAAACCGCTTTTATAGTAATTTATCCTGCAGAGCAGTTTACATTACTATGAACACAGTAGGTAGCTTCTCCTCCCAAGAGTGGCTCAGAAAGGGCACATCCTGTCAGCACTACCATTCAGTATATCATTGGCATGACCACACTTTACCTCGTATTTATTCCTATAACTTCCAATTGCCATTTTGCCATTTTGCTTTTCCTACCATGCAACGCTGTTTAGTCGATGACCATTAGGGAAACTCAACATGTGGACACTGACAATTTGTTAGAAAACTACCAATACTGACAGCAAACAATGTTCAAAGAAATAATACCAGTTTAGTTACTATAACTGATAAATCGATTTCTATTTTGCATTAAACATCAGTTTGCATTCATATATGACGTAGCATGAAATAGAAACGGGTGTCGTGACCACAGTTTAGGCCATTGTAGGTACTTTCAGAAATCATAAAAGTCATAAATCAGGCTGGCACAGCTTAGAAATTCCATATAGGAGAAAAACATTTACCAGAAGAGAGAAAGTTGTTACAAATATATATAGCACTGGACAGTGAAGTAT
Organism: Apaloderma vittatum; assembly: GCF_000703405.1. NCBI lineage: Eukaryota > Metazoa > Chordata > Aves > Trogoniformes > Trogonidae > Apaloderma > Apaloderma vittatum. Next base: position 25,745 of record NW_009701607.1, read on the forward strand.
AGTTTTTTATTGACTCCGTAGGATTTAAGATGTCAAAATGAATAGTAACTTTACAGAAGAACAGAGTAAGTATCATGAAAAACATGAGACACTCCAGCATCCCCAGGTACTTTAACTGGGTGACTAAAATCACAAGTTGTGATTTTGGAATTTACAGGCAAGCTACGTAAATTTACAAGACCTGTCCTAGGAGCAAGGTACTTTTCCTGGTGCCAGCATAGATCAAATCCTGTTTTATAATTAACTACTTCATTTTCATATCCTTATCCTGTAAATGAACAGCTGTAGCTTCTGAAATATAGAGTGGCAAGTAGAGTAAGTGATTCTACTTAGCAGTTTTAGCAGTACGGCACAGCACATCTTTCAGTTGTCAGGTGAGATACTGTTTCCTTCAAAGGCTCCAACTTTTTCCTATTATCTGTTTTTAGAAGTACATGTGGTTTGCTCATTATATGAAGAGATCCTTCAAATAATGCTGAATAGATAGAAGCTCCTTAATAAAATTACTTCATTAATAAGTTTCCATTAATTTAAATCTTTAATCCCTGGAGTCAATTTATTCATTTCCAGTAATCCTTTGTAAAAACGGTGACAACAATGCATGTCACCAAAAATTCAGACAGCCTCAGACACAGAACAGTGACACTATTAGAAATTTTATATGAAGCTTAGATCATTTTTCCATCACAGTTTTAGGGCTGTTATACTATTGCCCATCAGATGCTGAACAGCAATGAGAACTCTACAGTGCAGATGACACTACAGCTCTAGTATATGGGGTGTTACACTAAGGTCAGTGCCAAAATAAAGCAATATAGTGTTAGCAGTGTTTCTTATTTCATGTGTGCTGTACTTCAAAAGAAGAGTGGTGATCTGTATTTGAAATACAGATACAAATCAGCACTATACTCCCTTTGGGTTTTTTTGGTCTTGGATTTGGTTTTGTTTTTCCTGTGGTGTGCTGCACTTGCTTGGCCAACAGAGGAGCTAGGTTAAGGTTTCATAACACAGCCAAATAGAAAATGTTCTAGTTTGTGTGGTTTCAGAGGACAACAACATGGAATTCAATAACTTTAACATAAGGTATGTCTCAGGTCCCTGATTAAGCAAGGTAACAAAAAAATCCATTTCATCAGTTATATAGGTACAGCAGCTCAGTAATAATCAAGCTCTGTATTTTGGGTGTCACGTGAATCTGAAAGTCACTGTGAACTAGGCTCTCATCTGATGGGAGTCCCTTCAGACCAAAGAGTGTTGCAAAAAACACTGGTAAAATGTATTTATGTGGCAAGCATCTCAAGTTTAGCTGTTAATTTATGAATGTGCCATCCTCAGGGAAAATGTACTGTTTAAGAATATTTCTCTTTTTTTCAGTCATGGATTTTCATTCCAGTTCATTTGTAAAGCCTTGATTTTGAAGATAGGCTTGCATATATTTGCTGTTTCATAGCAGTATCCGCACCACAGCAATAACATAATCCACAGACTGCACTGTGCTGCCCATCTGCAAGTCATCAACTTGCAGAGCTGCACTTGTAAGCCTACAGTTCTCCATGTGCACCAAATAAAGATAAGAACCACTGCTTCTGAAGTTACTTTCTACTCTTTGAAGCACCTCTCCTATTAGGACAGGCTGTGAGTTGGGGTTGTTAAGCATGAAGAGAAGGCTCCAGGAAGATCTCGTAGCAGCTTTCCAGTACTTAAAGGGGGCCTACAGGAAAGATAGGAAGGAACATTTTACGAGGGCATGTAGTGATAGGACAAGTCAATGGCTTTAAACTGAAAGGCAGAAGATTTAGACTAGATATATAAGTTCTTCATTCCTCAAGCAGTGAGGAGCTGGAACAGCATCTGAGAAAAATTGTGGATGACCCCTCCCTGGAAGCTTTCAGGGCCAGGTTGGATGTGGCTTCAGGCAACCTGGTCTAGAAGAGGAAGATGACCCTGCCCACGACAGGGGGGTTGGTACTAGATATTTAAGGTCCCTTCCAACACAAGTCACTTTGATTCTACAATACATTCATGCCTAACAAAACTGCATGGGTTTATTACTTTTCCTTCTAACTTAAGGTACCTAGATCCACATGAATATACATCAGAGGTCAGCCTCACTTCCCCTTCCAGTGTATTTCATTGCTACGAGTCTCCTCTCTAAGCATGAGAAGCCACGTCCATACCTGCATCTCTGTCAACAGGACTCCTCGTTGCATTGCTTCAAGTACTACGTTTCCCTCTTCCTTTCTCTTTGTACTTGACTACACAGAAGATGAATATCCAGTAATGCTTTAAATGGATTAAAACTTACACAGGAAACCTCCAGTTTCTGAAGAAAAAACTGAGAGTAAGTAATGGTAGACAATATGCCTCATAAATGCAGTCCTTTTTTTCTATTGGTAAATGTGGTAAAGGTTTTTATGATTTCATTTACTGCATATTTTAAATTAACAGTTGCTGTGAATAATTCTAGCATTGTATTGTAGTATAAGGCAGCTCTCAAGCTATTAGCTTCTTGATTTCTATTCTTTGTAAATTTACATTTCAAACTCTGTGAGAAAAACTCAAACCAGTCTGTGCCTTAGTAAGAAAGAATAGCTCAAAGTCAACCAAACAGAAATTAAATCCATGAGTTTTCTATTTTCACTGAAACACTAAGCAAGAAGAATTTCATCCACTTTTTGGAGTGTAACAGCCATTTAGCTTTGCTGAACATAACACAAATTGCTGTTTGTCCATGTATTCACTTTGTTATTTATGTGATTGTTTTGTAAAGCATTTTGGTACTACATGGGTAGGAAAATATATCATACCAGACTGAAATTAAATTGCATGCTCTGTTGAAGATGAAACATTCTCTTAAGTGTTTATCCCACTACAGACCTTGAGCTATGTAGAGATAAGCGGGTGTTTTATAATTACTGAGCTTGAATACTGCTGTCAGTTTTCTATGTTTAATAATATATCAAATATTTAGATCCACGGGGTGCCATATAAAGACAGAGAAATGAAATACAGACCTCATTAACTAAGTTTTGTTCTTTACAGGGTCTTGCTGCTACCATATACTGAAACTTGCCTGAAAAGTTCAAATGGCACTTTTTCAGAGAAATCAGCATCTGCAAATGCGTCCACTCTGCTTTAAGCTTTGTTTTTGAAAATCCTTATCTGCCTTTATAAACACTATTGGAGATTCAGGAGTTGAAATAAGCAATAAAACCACAGCTGCCTACGGGGCTTGAGGAAAGCTATTAAAAATATGCCCAAGTATCAGCTTCTTTTTCCTTCCATTAGTGATGACACTACTTGAATCAGTGGCTCTTGCAAATGACCTTTATAAGTCAGTAGAAGGAAAATAATGTACTTTGTCTACCTCAACAAATCGTAGTAGAAATACGAATCAGAACTTCAGCAACCTCCTTTGCAGTTATTGCTATCTAATAATTTCAGGACATGGAGGACATACAAAACTTTCTTCAGATTTGCATAGCCATAATTTAACTTCTGATATTCTTTGTTTCTTCCTTTATCACCAAGAAGGTGCAGAATGCACCTACAGGAAGAATTGAACTATATGAATTATGAATTCAAGAGCAGAAGGACCTTACCTCTTTGAATTTAGCTTTACGGGTTAATCCCCCCAAAAAATCATTCTGCTTAACATGCCAGCAGCATACAGACTAGTTAAGCGGCAGGGAGAAAAGACACATATGGAGAAAGCATTAAAAGAAAGGTACAATTTAATTTCTTTCTGTAGAGAAAACCAGCTAATAGCTAAGTAGCTAGTTCTTTCATAAAGAATAGTGTAATCCAGCTGATGTCGGCCAATACCATTTGTATGTTTTCCGTGGGGTTTTATTATTGCCAAGAGCCCATACAACATCAGTGAAGGGATTTGATTCCTGCAGCACTGCCACATTATGTTCGTTATTAGCTTTGGTTTCCTCTCCACACTTTCAGGATACAAAGCTGTTCACTCCAAACCTTTAGCTTTCTCAATGGTTCAACTACAGTTTGAGGTCCATTCCCACGGTTTTAGTTTTGTCTGAAACTTGAATGAATAAACATTTTCTTGAAGCACCCTCATTAGAAAGAAAAGGAAATGCCATGATATGTCCCTTGGATGGCCAAAACAGAGTGCTTCACTGGAGTCAGAATGCTGAAGACATAGATGGACAGCTGCAGGTGAGTCATTAATTCAAACAATGAGAAGAGGAGAGATGCAATATTTGTGTCTCAGCTTCATTCAAAAATAGTATTCTATGAAATGGTTCTTCAACTCTGAATATCCTCCCAAAAAGTAATACAGAAATGCATAATCATGGTGACTTTCAGAGGAATTAAAAGTTGATCTTGGATAAGAGGTATTAATAAAAAGTTCATATTTTGATTTTGCTATCAGGAAGAAAGAACACAAAATAATTGAATAACGCGTTCAGAAGTTAAAGCGACATACCACTTTTATTCAGAAATTAGTCAATGACTGAGCTAAGAAGAAGGGAGGCTAACACAGGAAATGAGTATAAAACTCTGGGGTATATAAATAAATAATGTAAGCAGCAAAGATAATATTCTCCAAAGGCAAGAATAAAGTGTCATATATAATACCTTTTACAAGCATTTAGTTTGCTGGTAGAAATGCGCAAGTCACAAGAGACATCTAGTATAAATATCTTTTTTTCAACTCAGGTGTTGTAAAAAGCATCCTGGGATCACACAGACAAATGAACAAGGAGAATATCTCCTAGGGAAGATTTAACACCAACTTCCTAAGCTCTTTCCCCAGAAATACTTTTTTCAAGCAGCCTTGAATGACTAATATGCATAATACTGCTGTCAAATTGCAAGTAAATTTCAGGCAGATAAAAACAAAATTTCCGAAGAGTCCTTGATGGCAGCACCAGCTCTAAGTGGGACAGACCTGAACTAGCATTCACTGACCCAGGGGAGCGTAGATGTTACATGCTTCGCTTCCAATAATAGCTGTTGCACCAAGAACTAGATTTTTGGTTCAAGTCACCTAGGGAAAATCACAGATATTAGGGGAATGACCATAAACCAGCTTATTGAAAAACTATTAAAAAGAATGAAGTACTTCCTTTGTCTTCAAAGACCTGTGGACAGCAGATCAAGGAAACCTGGACAGTGGTTTGTGAACAGTTTCAAACTACACATGATCCAGGAACAGGCACTCAGATATTTTATAGAACAGAAGCAATTAGTATACCCCCTTTACAATCACCCCAGAAGTGTTTGTATGCAATGGCCAGAAAGCGTTATTCCTTATTCATCATTCTCAGAGAAGAGTGCAATGTGTTTCTTTTGCTAAGAAACTGTGCTAAAAACTGTCACGCTTCCTGGAAGATTTGAGCCAAAACTTCCACCTCATCCTGCAAGTCTACATTAATTTATATATACATATATATATATATATATA
>NW_009701608.1:0-2150 GCF_000703405.1 Apaloderma vittatum
TGTCCAATGACAGGACAAGGAGCAATGGGTACAAGCTGGAGCACAGGAGGTTCCACCTTAACATGAGGAGAAACTTCTTCCCTGTGTGGGCGCTGGAGCCCTGGCCCAGGCTGCCCTGGGAGAGTGTGGAGTCTCCTGCTCTGGAGACTTTCAAAACCATCTGGACACGTTCCTGTGTGGCTGCTCTGGCAGGGGGGTTGGGCTAGATGATGTTTCGAGGTCCCTTCCAATCCCCAACATTCTGTGATTCCGTGAATCCCAGAACCAGAGGTCTTGCCCATGGGTGTGAGCCTCACCTGTACACAGGTCATAAGAATTAGATAACAAGAATATCAAATGGGAAAATTATAGCAAACAGACAGTGCTCTAGAAATGCAAAAGCCGTCTAGAAATAAATTATGAATTTATCAGAATAAAAAGTTCACTGTGGAGGCATTTGTAACAGCATCTGTAACGCTACTTGCATAAGCTCCCTCTTTTCCATTAGCTTGGGTAATGTACAATTCATGAGTCGCACTGGCACCTCATTATCCAATTAAAATTATTCATTTTTAACAAAGAAATAATGTCAGAAAGAGAATTATTAGGTTAATGATTAATTCTGGCTACTCATATATGAAATAGCTTTGCAACTAATTTGGGGAGGTTTGCATGTTTTAAGCTCCTCAGCGTAATTACAACAAGCTGCATCACTGGGTCTTACGGTTCTCCTCTCTAATTAATTTGTTAATATAAGCGTAAGAGAAATCATCCCTATAAAATCAGAGGCACAGCCTCCTAAAAGAAGCTTTTGCAAAACAACAACAAAGAAAACCCCAACCCAAATACTCAGGAAGAGTTTCATGACATCCTTCTCATCAACAAGGAGGCTTTTTCCCTATTTCTTCCGCAGCAGACCTACCACCTACTCCATCACGCTACTGGCAAGAGTAACACATTGTATCTGATGAGTTATTTAAGCGGTTTGATTTAATTGTAACATAATCATTCAACTTAAGAACCATCCAGCAAACATTTTCTTAGGTGCTAACCTCTGAAAATTGCATTTTAATATCAAGGCTTTTTAATGAATTCAGTGTGAGATCCTTACGAATCCCTCAGAGGGAAAGGCATTGATAATTCAGAGCAGAACATCTACAGATGTGCTCCTCTGATTTATTTCCCTTATTTTTGTTTGACTCCTTATTTCAAGCTCCTCTTTCTCTTTCCAGGCGCTAGTATTTTGCACCCTTGTTTTACTCTCAAGCCCCAAACATGCACCAGGACCCCCCAGACACATCGCAGAGGCAGGTGACAAGGTAAAAAGCCTGTTTTCATTATGCTTGGCAGTTCCGAAAATGCTACAAGCAACCAAGAAATATTACTTTGGAGACCAAACCCTTGGGGATCTGAAAAAACTCTTCCTTACTGGTCTGGATTAATAGTACCTATTGTCTGTGTGCCACCTATTTTTATACCTTTTTACCATAAAATCCTAGAGTGGGCTGGAAGACCTTAAAGATCATCTGGTTCCAGTCCCTTGCCAATGGCAGGGATGCCTCCCTCTAGACCAGGTTGCTTAAAATCCCATCCAATCTGGCCTTGGACACTGAATCATCTCCCTTGTCCCACAGTACTCATTACAATCAGTCAAAGTGTTCTTCTAAATTTTGTCTCTTAAGACTTTATGGAAGTAAGCCGTTTTTAACTTCTCCGTTTTACAGTCCAGACGTACCACTTGCAATTAATTTCCCCTCACCAAGCCCCTTCTACCTTCTATTTCTTATTTCAAACACATGAGGAGGCTTAAGCTCGGTAAAAGCTTCTCTAGCCCTCTCCCTCCAGATATCTTTGCCTAGCTAAAAAGCAGTATGACTTCCATACCAAGAAAACTCATGCCATATTCCGTGCAGCGCAGGTCCCCTCAACAAAGCAAAGAGCCACCAGGAAAGCGGTACCCAACTCCAAACCTTCCTCTCTGGGTGTTTTCTGTACAGCATCCCATTTCAGCGCTAAGGGGAGGGGGAACAAAACAAACCAGGCATTTCATAATGCTGCTTAGCTCAGCCTTCATTTCTTTTCCTTCTGGCCATCGCTCTCAGCGCAACATCAGATGTGAATCAGGCTCGGCAACCGGCCAGTTATTTCCCTACTTGAGCAGCCAACCCCAG
>NW_009701608.1:2249-6641 GCF_000703405.1 Apaloderma vittatum
GCAGGAATGGGGAGGTTGATGGGCAGACAGACGCCGTGTCACTGCAGAAGTTGCTAATCTGACAAAAGTTGCTTTTTCTTTTGACATTCACTTGGTCAATTTACGAGGAATCGCTCTAGGCAGATTGTTAAAAATACCATACAGAGACATCCCTCAAATTAGTTTTATAATGTAGGAATATCCTCCTCAGCATGATAAAAAAAAATTAAATATATATATGTATGTATATATATACATCATCTATTTTTTCTTTGTAATCCAAATATTAATAAAAACAATTATTCTGGTTAGCATGAAGCAATATTACAATTTATGAATAGTAATGGACAAAAATGCCTTTTCTCTGGAAGGGCTGATAAAACCGTAAGTCTACAGCAAAAATAAAATCAGTTGCTTTTAAAAACAAGATACTGGCTATAAAAAAACCAAACCTCAAAGTCGTGCTGGTTCCATCAACACAGACGACTTAAGATTTGTTTATCATAGAGATTTAAAAGCAAATTGAAAGCCTTTTCCCAACTCTATGGCTTTATTTTTTGCAAATTATTGAACCTTTTGAAAACCAAGTCCATGCACAAAGGGTAAACGACAGCTTTCAACTCCACAGAAAACAAACCAGGGGAAAAAACCGCTATTTTTGAGACATTCCGAAAGCAACTTGGATGCTTAAAAGAAGACTTCCCAAACCAGAGCTCAAATAAGGCAATAAAAGGTGGCACAAAATCTGACAGTTATACTTATGAGAATGTAACCTGAGAGCAGTCGGGTACTGCCGATATTTCTGACACCTGTCATCTATCCACATCCCGCTTGGCCACGTAAAGCAAAATTCCTTCGGCGTTGCCTCTGCACTTGCGATAGCAGCCGTCAAACCACGTATGAAGACTGCTTTTTTTTTTGCCCCGAGTGGGAACCGATTAATTTTATTACACCAGTTGAGAAGTCTGGAGGTGGAGTTACAAAGCATTTAACGATCCAAGAAAATGGCAAGTAATATAAAGAGAGCTGGCCTCCCATTCCCCATTACCCTATTCACATGGTTTCTTATAAAATAGTCTCCAGGCCTTCCTAGGAATTACACCCATTTCCATTTGGAAAAGCACAAATATTTGATTTGTCCTAAGCGGTGACTGAAACGGAGTGACAGTGAGAGGAGCTGCCTCCGTGTCTTGCCATCAAAAAGGGAAGAGGACCTCCCAGTCTCTATAATTTCTTTTTTTTTTTTTATTTAACGTTACGGTTGTAATAACATCAGTCATCATAAAACTTGTCAAGATAGTAAGTTTTTAAAAAAAAATATATATATACAGCATGTAGCTTACTCCCTTCCATTATGCTTTTTTTTTTTTTTTGGAATTACTTCCTTACAAGGGAAAAAAAGGAAAAAAAAGGGGTTGTTTTTTTTGTGGATAATATTCCCATGGCAAAGTTGCCTTTTCGTTTTAAAACCCACCTCTTTGACACAAGGGATTGACTCATCCACACTTGTCCACAGTATTTGACTGAACAGCAACCAGGAGACGTCTGCCCCGAAATATATGTATCAGTTTTCCACTTGAACTTCTGTCATTTAAAAAAATATATTCCTCTGTCCCTTGTAGGAAATATCTTGTCCATCTGCTTCACGGGCAATAGGAACTCAAAGCTCCATCCCCACCCCTGCCTTCCAACAGGATACAAGGCAGTTTTTCCAAAAAAAAAAAACAAGTAGCATGATTCTAAAAGTCCTTCCCAAGACTTCTTCTTTCAGAGCAGTGAACTCACAAAGTGTGAAAAAGCTGGGAAATCCCCACATCGCAGGCTTTCGGCAAAAATCATCCATTCCCTTGATATGCAGAAGAAGCGGAACCATCAACCTGAGGAGCAGGAGTGGGATTTTTGTTCCCTGGAGCAACGGCACATAAGTGAAAGCCCGTCGCAGGAGGCCACCCCTGCCGCTCAAAGGCTGTGGAAGGGGGAAAGCAAGTCAGGAGCTGGTTTGGAAGGTCGTATCAATTAACAAAAGCTTTACGGGGCTTTCCAGCCTCTCATCCATCTCCTTTACAACATAAAAGGCAAATTACTTCTGTTATTTGATGTGTAAGATAGCAAAAGGGACACGTATCTGCATTTTGACTGCTTTGGTTTTCGGTACTTAATGTAGTAGAAGGGATTACATAATATGTCACGTTCTATTACGTGACACTCCACAGAATAACACTGTATATATTCTAAATGAGATTTCCGAAGCTTCATAAGAGATTTGAATAGCCAGCCGCTATTAAATTAGTTGCAAATATTCAGCTTGCAAGTGACTTTTAACAGTTGATCCCTGTGAAATGACTCTGCAGAACACAGCAAAAATCAAAACTCGAGTATCTCAAGGCATGCCAAGGCAGAAAGCTCTCCTCCTCTCTTGCCTTCTCCCTCCAGATAAGATGGGTCCCTACAAGCAAGAGGTTCAAGCTATTCATTAATTCATAGTACATCCACTCATTTATCAGCACCTTCTAAAACAAAGGAACGCACCAGAGATCTGCACACCACTTGTTACCCGTCTGCAACGGAAAGAGAGCACCACAAAGTCTCCTGACCAAAGGCTTACAGCACTTCCAAAGCCTATTATCGCTGCAAACAATTTGGGGGGGAATTCTATTCTAGTTATGAGGATTTTTCTTGAACTTCCACTTCCCGTGGCTGTAGATTACGTGCTGTAATACATTACAGTGATGGCTGGCTGTAATAATCTGTCTGGATTTTATTTTCCTTATACATATCAAACAGCACACAGATTTATTTTCTTTTACTAGGGAGATGTTCTCACTAAGACAGAAATTGGAAAATCTTTTCCAAATGACACTTTCTTAGATACTTTTTCTTAGTTTGGTTTGTTCTGTTTAACAACCCTTGCATATACCTTCCTAGTTTTGAACAGCTCTAAATACAACTGTATTTCTCAGCAAAATAGGGAGGGAAGATCAAAACCATTCCACATAGGCTTTATCTTCCCAAGCTGCCTGCAGATGCCAAATCCAACAAAAACATCCTATTTTAAAAGCATTCTGTTTTGCACCGCAACATTTATTTGCACTATTTGAATATATTTACCCTGGGTGAGCGATACTGGAAATCCCATGTCAAGAGATGAATGTTCTCAATCTAATTAGAAAAACTATTAAAAAATAATGCAAGGAAACACATTTTCTTTCTCGTAGTTAAGTATAACACTGCCTGTTAGAAATCGTTATACGTCCTTTCTTCTTGTTATCCTTAATTAACATGCAGCGTGCTGCAGTTTGTTGTATGCCCAGCATTTTCCTGGTTATCATAAAGTCACAGTACATTGCCTGCCCTAACGTGTCACGGGACTAAAACCGATTATCGTGAGTCTGATCGATACACTGTGAGAAATTAATAAATGTTTGTGGATGGACCTTGAGACTCGTCTCACCGTTGCCCGCTCCGGTGGGGAATTAGGAATCTGAGTCACTTGTCCCCCCGATCCTGGGTGGGACAAGTAAGACCACCAAGGTACAAAATAACAGCGTCTATTCAAAGACAAAAAGTCACATGAACTAAGGCCACTCACGACGTACTGAACAGGAATATGACCTTTATTTTCCCAGCGCCTTTGCATTCATGGACTGAAGTGATCTTATGTAGGTGGACAAAGCACGCTGAGCTTTTTCAATAAGATGCTCCCAATAATCTCATTCCACCTTTGATGGGAAGATCAAGGTTTCCAAAGACCGCCACAGCTCGGGTTGGTGTGGATCACCGACATGAATGGGTTTCATCAAAGCATAAGCAGGATCTGGCTCAATGAATCAGTAAAGAGGCCCATTCCCCACCGCAGGGCAAGTGTGCTCCATGGTGGACCTTCTATCCTGGTCACCAGGACCATAATCTGCCCATATCATCACTAAAGCTGAGCGAGACCCGAGCGCTCACCGCTGTCTCTGGCTAAGAAAAGCTTCACGAGAGGCAAGGCTGAAACCGCTGCACAGACACAGGGCTGGACACAAGGCAGGAGCTGCTGAGGAACATGTGGGTGGCCAGAGAGTGAAGAGCTGCAACGTTCAGCTAGGACACAACTGGAACTCCAAGCAAGAATTCTGCTCCATCGCCCTTTTGTTTACGGTAATTTTACTGTAACGTCCCGCTGGAGATCCTTATCCATGGCTGATAAATGCATTTCTGTAAATGCCAGTAAGTGCCCTGGGGACTGGAACAAGCAGAGATGGACCTTCTGAGAGCACGTGTCTCACTGCAAGAATTCATTGGGGGAAGGCTGTTCCCTGAAGGGGTTTCAGAGCCTCACAAGTACCGAGCATTTGAGTTTCTTGTCTGCTATGTGCTAAAAAGGCACACATGCTCAATGTCTGCTTCAGAAAAAAAAAAAAAAAAAAAAAA
>NW_009701609.1:0-1513 GCF_000703405.1 Apaloderma vittatum
GCCCGCTTTAGAAAGACCTGGACCTGTTGGAGTGCGCCCCGAGGAGGGATATAAAGATTGTCAGAGGGCTGGACCAGTTCTACAACAACAGGCTGAGAAAGTTGGGGTGGTTCAGCCTGGAGAAGAGAAGGCTGCAGGGAGACCTTATTGAGGCCTTCCAGTACCTTAAGGGGGCTACAGGAAAGAAAAGGAGCAATTCTATATCAGGGAGTGTAGCAGCAGGGCAAAGGGTAATGGTTTCAAACTGAAAGAGAGTAGATTTAGGCAGAGGTGAACCTCATGAAGTTCAGTTAGGACAAGTCTAGAGTCCTACATCTGGGGGGGAATAACACCAGGCACCAGTACAGATTAGGGGACATCCTGCTGGAAAGCAGCCCCATGGAGAAAGACCTTGGAGTCCTACTGGACGTTAAGTTGTGCATGGGACAGCAATGTGCCCTTGTGGCTAGTTGGGCCAATGGGATCCTGGGGTGCATTAAGAAAAGTGTGTCCAGCAGGTCTAGGGACGTTCTCCTTCCCCTCTACTCTGCCCTGGTGAGACCACACCTGGAATACTGTGTCCAGTTTTGGGGTCCCCAGTTGAAGAGAGACAGGGACCTCCTGGAGAGAATCCAACAGAGAGCTACGAGGATGATCAAGGAACTTGAAGATCTCTCCTATGAAGAGAGACTGAGAGAACTGGGGCTGTTTAGCCTTGAAAGGAGACGGCTGAGCGAGGATCTTATTAACGTATACAAATATCTGAGGGGTGAGTGTCAAAAGGAAGGAGACAATCACTTCTCAGTGATGCCCAGTAATAGAATAAGGAATAATGGGTTTAAGTTACAACACAGGAAGTTCCATCTCAACATAAGGGAAAATTTCTTTACTGTGAGGGTGACAGAGCACTGGCACAGGCTGCCCAGAGAGGTTGTGAAGTCTCCTCTGGAGACTTTCAAAACCTGCCTGGACGCGTTCCTGTGTAGCTGCCCTAGGTGAACCTGCTCTGGCGGAGGGATTGGACTAGATGATCTTTCGAGGTCCTTTCCAACTCGTAACACATTTTATGATTCTATGATTCTAGTTACTAGGAAGAAATCCTTTCCTGTGAGAGTGGTAAGACCCTGGAATGTAATGCCTGGAGAAGTTGCGGGTGCCTCATCCCTGGAAATGTTCAAGGACAGGCTGGATAAGGCTTTGAGCAACCTGGTCTGGTGGCAGCAGTGTTCAAACTAGATGATCTTTAGGTCTCTTCTGACCCAAATCTTTCTATGATTAAAAAGCTGCAAACAGTTTTTACATTTTAAATTATGAATGCTCTTGCTTTTGTACATCCTAAGGATTGTCATCCTAATATGACTATTCCAATATATCTCAGTGTTTTTAAGCCAGTATTCTTGTTTCTATCACATCTCCAAGTGATTAATTAGAACCTCATTAAAGCTGCTAATCAGAGTGCTGAAAGAGCTGGCAGCAGTGATCAGCAAGCCAGTCTCCATCATTGATCCACAGCCCCATCAGATTCGAAGTCAGT
>NW_009701610.1:0-4565 GCF_000703405.1 Apaloderma vittatum
CCACTCTGTGCCCAGTTTGTATTTGTGCCCAACCCGGGGTGGATGAACAGTCTCCAGGGAGGTCTAGAAACAAGAGACAACCTTCCTGGAAACAGCTAAAAGCGATTCCGAGGGGTGTCCAGATTTTCCTTATGTAATCCCAGGAAATTGTCCGCTGTGAAAGGAAGAAGAAAAGCCTCTCGCCCCAGAGAAGACGGCACACGATGGTGCTGGCACGTGGAGTCGTGTGTCTGCAGAGAGCTGGCGGTGGCAGTTTGTTTGTGTCACCCCTTAATCCTCAGGTGCCTTCGCTCAGTCCCTGACAGAAAACTAAACGGGAGACTGAAAGCAACAGCAGCAAAAATATCAGCCCGTGAACTGCTGAAATATTTAATCACGGCGACATTTACAGAGGCGCTGACCAGCAGGAACGTGAGTTTCTGTGACACCGACTGACATTTTGCATCGACTGAACCAGCTTGTTAAAAAACCACTCGTGGCCAAGATCAGTTCGTTCTCTCTCCACCGGGTGAGGATCCGTTCCTGGTAATTTGTTGCTCTAAAAGATGTTTCTCAAACCCACCAACGTAGTAGTCAATGGTAAGATCTTCCATCCTCTCGCCTGCCCGCTTTGCGTTTTTCCGCCAGGATCTTCTCTTTGAGGAGATGGACAGAGGAAAGAGGGAGGGGAGGGAGAAACTGTGGGAGATGCGAAGCTGTGGGGAGGGAGCTGAGTGATGGACTCAGGGACTCAGAGGCTTGTGTCAAAGGTCTCTTTCGGGAGGATGTCTCCAGGGCAGCTCTTTCCCAGGGCAGGTGGGAAGACGGGATTTTCTGCTTCGAGGTCTGTTCGACCGCAGAATTGTGGAGCTGCGAGCTCGCGTAGGCGAGGACCGGCCGCCCTCTGCAGGGGAGCGGTTAAAGCGGGGTTCTTGGACTTTCTAAATCACTGGATTAATTAAACCCCCAAAAGACTCCAACTGATGACACCAGCGAGGCTGAGAGCCCCACCACGACCTTACCTCCTCCAGCAGATTTCCATCTTTAGTCCTCGTGACGCACAGAAAAGACGCAGGGACGCATCTGGCAGGTTTTCTCCGGCAAAGGGTTTCAGCGTGTCGCCGTCGAGCAGGTCAGCGGCGTCACCGAAGTCGACGGGGGTTGCTCTTGCGCTTTGTCGCACACGCACACGAGTGGGTAAAAAAAAACTTTGTTCACCTGAATTGGTTTTTAAATAACGGAGGTTAAGAGCAGAAAATGTAATTATATCATTTCTGCTGACCTGAGTCTACACTCAACACAGGTGCTGAGGCTGCCTGGACGGTATCAGTGTCTCTAAAAAAAATATAAATTCCCATTTTCAGCTTTGACGATGCATTCGCTGCAACTTCTGACAAAGAAGGCAGAAGGGAGGAACTTCTTCACGTGCAGGACCAAACTGATAGGTGAACCTGCTAAATTAAGTGGCTTTTACAACCCAAGATTTAGTATTTTTTAAAAAAATTATGTTGGAAACTGCTTTATCTCTCATAGAGAGAAGGATGTGATCCTGCAGGTCGTGCAAAAAAATAAAAAAAGGGAGCACGTCCTCCTGGAAGCTGTTTCCAAGCACCTGAAGCGGATAAAGATAGTCGGGAACAACCAGGCTTCATTCAGCCTGAGCCTAGGATTGAGGAAAATAAGCCTAAACTGGAAAAAAAAATTCACCTGAGCCTAGGATTGAGGAAAATAAGCCTAAACTGGAAAAAAAAATTCAAACCACCTCGCTAGCTAACTAGGGCTGAATTTTCAAGATATTCAAGTTGCCTTGCTCACGGAAAAGAGAAAAACCTTGCCTGTGGAAGCCGTTGAGAATCGGGCCTGCCCCTTCTCAGTGGTGCTGTTGAAATCTTGATGCGGCTTCCGAATAAGTCAATTTTTGCTTTTTCACAGGAAACTACGTTGATCTGCGCTCGTTAGCACACCACCCTTTGCTGGCCTCGGGGTGGAGATGATGATATTATGCTAAAAAATGCAGAAAATTCACTTCTCAGCCTCTCAAACTGCTACAATTTGGAGACCCTACAAAGGTTAATGGATCTTTTGGGGCAGATCCCGCCGTTATTTTTGTTCGCCGCCACCATACAGACGCAAAAGCTCGCCGGTCTCGGCGTTTCAGCGTTGAGACACTGGCGTAATCGCCCGGGATGCCAGGCCGAGAGCGTGGCGTCCGTTAATTTCGAAGCAGAAGCGAGAGTTATCGAACGTGCGTGTGCTGATGGGACTCACCTTTGAATTTCTGAGTCTCACCGCCGGCTCCGAGCGGTTCCCGCGAGATCCGTTCTCATCCTGAGGCAGAAAAGCGCTGTACGCTGATTTTATGATCGGAAACCCCAAGGAAATTTCACCAAACCCTCACGGATGGGGTCAGCCTCTCCCCTGAGGTGTCTGAGTGACACCTCTCTCCAGCTTAACGGTGACATTTGGGGAGTCCTAAACTCATCGGGAGTTTAGGGTTGAGGTTTCAGTGCTTTTTTTTTTTTTTTAATTGCTCAAGGAAGGGCGTGACAATCCCAACTTGGTATATCCCGAGCGATCAGAAGAGGGCAGTCCTTCCCCTCTCTACTTGGATTCTTGAATTCACAGCCTCAAAGCCACCAAGTCGATGCTGCAGACCCTGAGCTCAGCAACTGTTGACGTGAGGTCAAACCGGCCTAAAAAAAAAGAGGCTCCAGATCAAAAAAGCAAAATATAAATTACAACAGTAGCAAAGAGTGAGCAGGGTCACCTTTTTATATGAGCATTTGTCTAAACATAGAGTCTTTTTAAATTGACATTACGAA
Organism: Apaloderma vittatum; assembly: GCF_000703405.1. Classification (NCBI taxonomy): domain Eukaryota; kingdom Metazoa; phylum Chordata; class Aves; order Trogoniformes; family Trogonidae; genus Apaloderma; species Apaloderma vittatum. Next base: position 2,802 of record NW_009701610.1, read on the forward strand.
TCAGCGATATAAAAAAATAAGAACGCCGAGCCCAGTTCTGACGATGTTCCTTTAAATAGGATGTTTGAAAAAAAAAGGGAAAAGTTCCAGAAAGGAGAGATAAAACTATCTCCAGGATGGGAAACAAAAGCCTTCTGTCTGCTTTATCGGTTACGATCAGCGAGTTTTAGCACAAGAAACATGAAACAGGAAGTTTTTTGTGATTTAGCAAAGAGGCAGAACAAGCAGCAAACGATCCAGGAAAAAAACCCAGATGGGAAATACAGAAGATTTAGGAGAGTGAGGGATTTAAACACCTCGATGTTAGACTTTCGGGAGAAGCATTTTATTTCCCTGCAAACCGCTGGATTCTTCGGAAGGGGGAACCCAAATAAAAGGCAATGGGAAACCTCTTTTTCTACTCAGTCTCCTGTTGTATTAAAAACTTCTGAATGAAGTGAGCGAGCTGTGACGCTGCCCAAGGCTTCTCCTCATCTGCTGGGAGAGACCACAGCCCCGTCGGATCGGTTTGAAGGGGCTGAGGAACGCCAAAAGGCTCCCCCGGTTGTTCTCTTGGCAACAGCGACGCGACTGAACAACACCCGGCCGCGTCGAGCGCCAAATATGGTGATAAAAGTCCTCGGGGGGAAGAAAAAACAACTGCTCCTCTTGTTCTGCAGCACAGGCGGTCGCAGGAACGAGCTGGAAACGTCGGTGAAGAGGTTTGCTGTCCGTAGAGACGGGATATAAAGTTCCCCTCGCTGTCTCAGGATAAGTTCGGGTTATCAGGATGTTGCTGGATTTGAGCCTGAATTTAACTCCCAGAGCCTCTGGGAGAAAACGCTGGCGCTGACGCTGCTGCCGAAGGAACGGAAGGTCTCCCTCCCGTTAAAAATCGCTGCTGAGAGTTTCGGACCCTTCCAAATCATCCCTGGGGCGGAGGTTTTTCCCTCCTGGGATTCATTACAACACGGTTTACAAGACAGTCATTCTTTCCCGAGTAAATAGCGCGCAGCTTATTTCAGCAAGGTGTTAACTCGTCATTAAACTGCCAGATCCTCGGCCAGGACGCGGGTTTACAGCGATACCGATTTATCCTCTTCGGGTACGAAGCGGAGGGTTTAAAAAAACGCCTTTGATCGGGGCCGTTTGAAAACTAGCCAGAAAGTCCTGACCTTGCACGTTCTTTTAGCCACCTCTTTTGTTCGTAGGCGCGGCGCTGCGTTATTCGGAAACGTTTCGGCGCCATCGCGGCCCTAACGCCAGGGCAGCAAAACACCTACATCCCGACACGCCTCGATATTAGAAGAGGAGGTTTTGATTAAGCGGCTTTCTATACTTATTGTTAACGGTTCCTATAGCAACTTGGCTTCAGATAACGATTTAAATCACATTTAAACACCTGGAGAGAACTAAGGGCTGGGAAACGTCGCAAGAGTTTGGGCCGGGGAGGGCAGAGACAAGTCCTCAGGCGGGCTCAGATGTTTCCTACCTTCTTTCCCCAAAGCCTGAAGGCTTAACTGAGGAAGGAGACCATTTATACGAAGAAAGCGAGGCCGGTGTTAGCACAACCAGCCTTAAATTATACACGGAAGCGACGTTTTTTCAGCACTTTTACCTGGAGACCGAGGTGAACCCCTGTGGCAGCCATCTTGTTTCAGGTAACTACACCTATTTACCCTCCCCTACCGAGGCTCCCCGCTCTCTACCACCCTCCTTGTGGCTTTGCCCTGCTTGCCTCGCTCTTTTCCCCGGCTTGGCGGCCCCACCGGAGCCTCCATCCCG
>NW_009701611.1:0-2058 GCF_000703405.1 Apaloderma vittatum
CTTTAAGGTCATTGAGTATTTCTGAATTCAACTCGTGGAGTCACTGAGCTGCTAAAGTCTGGCACTGGCCCGTGCAGGAGCTGCGCTGACCGCCCCTGGCACCAAAGCCTGAGTTCGGCCTGAGCTGCAAGAGAGGGGCCGAAGGGCACCCTGAGGAAGAGGGCAGTGAGTGGGCTCTGTGGGAGGGGAGCAGGAAGAGGGAAGGGGGATAAGAGTGGAATTGAAAGGCGGGAGTTATTACTCCACAGCGCTCGTCTGTCCCTTCTGCTCAGGAGCCCGTTGCAGAGGGTGACGGAGCGCCTGCAGCGGCACCGTGCTGGGATAAAAGCCTTGCGTGGAACTGCTGGGAGAAAGGACGTCCTGGAGCTCACACGAGCTCTTAAACTGAACCCCAAGCAGCCCTCTGGCTCGGCAGCCAGCACCAGGACTCCAAGGGGCTGCAAAGACGCTCCCTGGAAGTGTTCAAGGCCAGGTTGAAGGGGACTTTGAGCAACCCGGTCTGGTGAGAGGTGTCCCTGACACAGCAGGGGGGATTAGCTAGAAGATCTTTAAGGTCCCTTCCAGCCCAAACCATTCTATGATTCTGTGATCCTAAGACCAGGATATGTGGTATGTGTTTTGCATACATGGTAGACTTTGTACTTTTCTCTTCATCTACATGCAGAAAAAAAAGACTCACCCTGCTCGTTGACAATGGATGCTTATTGACAAGGGAAATCTTTGAAGCCAGGTAGAAACATAAAACATGGCTTACAGATTAAAGATAGCCAGAGATTTCCGAGAATCTTCCCAAGAATGTGTCTGCAGTTTCCATAGAAAAGGCACTGAGTAATAGAAGACAACTTTCCCTAACCCTAACTGCAGTTTTATCTTGGCTAGAAATGCAGTTGATCCCCAAAAGTTGATTTCCAAAAGCCTAGCTGTAACCCTGATCTTGGTCCTACCTTGTTTCAAAAGGTAATAATTGTAAGCGGGAGACAGGAGCCAGCAAGGGGTTAAGGAGAAGTTTTGAGGAAAATTTCATGAGTCCTCTTTCTAGCTCCTGGGGACCTCCAAGATACAACAGAAGCCTGGTCTACTCAGCCTGCACTTTCCCCAGTTCTAGCTGCACTACTAGTTTTAAATCTGCCCCAGGCTAGAAATAAGAGTCCGGTTCTTGAAAAGTGAATGACAGAAGGTAAAGTGACACTTTAGTCCAAGATTAATTTGGAGGGTTTTTTTAGGATTCTCAATGATGCACTGGGAATTTAGGTTTCTCAAAATTGTTTTTGACCAAGCCCTAATCCTATTGTCGTAAATTTCACTCCAAGTACTGTCTGTTTCAGAGATGTAAAATTGATCATTGAATAGTAAAAAAAAAAGGACTGGATCCCTTATAATCTCTTTCCAGATCCCTTGGAATCTCTTGTCCTTCTTAGTTAATGCCTAGCATAGCCCCGTGCATCAGTAAATATGCTACTGCTGTTGCTGGTAACAAGCCACAGCCTTTGTGTTAGGTTAACACAGGCCTGAGAGCTTTTCAGGTTTTGTCTGGACAAGTCTTAGCTTGCTTGGAGCTTTGCTTCAGCTGGAGCTTTGTTTATCTGTATAAGCAATTGTCTAATGTGCAGGTGGTTCTTACCTATTTTGTTTTAGTTTTGCTTAGCTTTGTATAATTGGTGTAATGCCTGCTGTTAAAAGTTTTTATATAAATAGGAATACCAAGTAATTCAGCTGTGCGGAGTGAACTATCTGTGACCCTAGACTAAATGGTGGAGCATAAAGAAGTGGAGTTATGTTGTGATAGTCGTGCTGGTAAAGGTTTGAGTATAGGATAGTACTAGAGGCTCCAGGGCTATCAGTAACTCATCAGCGAGGGTACTGCAAACCTCAGAGGTGGTAAAACCAGTTCTAGGCATAAGAAAAAATAGAAGTGTCTTATGTGTGTAAGCCCTACCATAAACAGCACAAGGAGGAAGCAGCCATCAACATCAACATCATCATCATGCTCTTCCTAGCAAAGAGGAGAAAAAACCCTACCATGAATGTCACAGAATCACACAGAATCAGAGAATGTTA
>NW_009701612.1:0-529 GCF_000703405.1 Apaloderma vittatum
GGCGTGGGTCTCCGGTAAAACCGGGCAGGGCCGGCGGAGATTTTCAGATTTTACCTTTCCCCAGCTTCGTTTTCTCAGCGCTGCATCGGGTGAGATTCAGAGAAAAGCAGGCTGTGTTTAGGAGATGTCTGTGGCATCACGTTCCCCGCCATCCTTTTAGCTTAAAGGGAGGGACATCTTAAATAAACACATGATGTGGTTAAATCCTGGAATTCTGGTGCTCTCCGGGGAGGAATTAATGCTGCCAGCTCCCGCTATTCATCGTGTGTGCCAGAGGACTGTGCGAAACTGCTGTTACGGGGAAAAGGAAATGGAAAGGGAGATAAGATACACGTGTCTCCACGATGAGAGAGGAAAAAGTTTAGAAAAATATGACTCTGAAGTTACGTACGCTAAAAAAAATAAACCTAATATGCAACTTTACAGTTCATTAATAATAAAATAATAAAGACCTCTTGCTTTATCGAGGTGGGGGGCTCTGAACTCCAGGGAAGAAGAGGAACCTGCCACCTGCCTGCTGTGGGAAAGA
>NW_009701612.1:560-10228 GCF_000703405.1 Apaloderma vittatum
TGATCACAAGCCTTGTGCAACTTTCCAGGGACTCTTAGTTTCTTCAAGCTCCAGTCTTCACCCACAGATTCAATGCTCCTCGTTAATAAGCCATAATTTCCCTTGCCTATGGAGGAACCTGAGTAACGAGGCCTTCTCTCTCTTTGCACAGGAGCAGCATCAAGTGGGATTGTCTCGGACTGCGGGGTCTATGCAGCCTTCTGTCCCACCAGGCTCCAACAGCGTGGTCACGGGCACAAGCTCTGGGGGTCCTTTCCTGGGAAACCAGCCGCAAGCAGCCATCATGAAGCAGATGCTGATTGAACAGAGAGCCCAGCTCCACGTGATTGAGCAGCAGAAACAACAGTTTCTAAGAGAGCAAAGGCAGCAGCAGCAGCAGATTCTAGCAGAGCAGGTATGCCAGGCGTTTGTCTTGGGCACCGCAGAGCACGCTCTCGTGCTAGAGACAGCACAACACCAGCCTTTCCTTCTGTATTTAGTAATTCTCTCTCTGTGGCCTCTGTCAAGGTATTTTAGCAACGGTTGTCCAAGAAGAGACATACCGTTAGCTTGGCAAATGTTACCTATGTTCCCAGCAGCGGGCTTGACAATCACGTGGGATTTTAGACACTGGAAAATTAGCTCATACCCTAGTATCTCACAGTGCATTTCCTTTGGCAGAAGCAAACTGCTACAGTTACAGTATCTGGTGCTCTCCCCTACTTCTGACTACAGGCAAAAGCTATGTACAGCCCTGCAGTGATCTGAGACAAAGAATCGACATGGGTTACCAGTAAGCTAGCAAAGAAAAAAAGATGGTATTTACCCAGATTAATTCCTTAATCTGGTTTATCAAGCAATTATGTCAGCACAAGGGACAGGCAGCATCAAGGGGAAACCGAAGGCTGAAGTGGGAGAACAGTAAAACCACCTCTCTCTCAGTAGCAGTGTGCAACTGCTGCATCGGAGGCTGGCAGCTGGCTTCTGGAGCTCTTGGGCTTTGCAATACGGATGTTAAATTACCCGATCTGAATGGTGATGTCTTATGCATATTTAACTTGGCTGTAGTTTAAAAGTAACCCAGGAGAAAATGAGTGGAAATTGACACTGTTCAATTCCTATAAGCTCGTACCCAAGTTTAAACTTACAGTCCCCTAACGTTACCTGGATAATGTCCCAATAAGCCAGCAGTAGCTTTAAGCTTGGTTTCACCTTTCTTGCTGGGGAAATGCAGTTTAAGACCTGGGGTCTGCTTTAATTTGCATTAGGACTTGTGCATGTTGTACAACCACAGAAATACGGGTAGCCTTCCTCTCTTCTCCTGGTCCTCCTGAGAAATAGAAAATTCCCTCCCCCCTCCCCAGTGAACAAGGAAGGATACTCCTAGAAATATTCAGGATAAAGACACATGAATTGGTTCAAGGCTGAACAAATGCAGAAGAGTGAAGATGCACTAATGCTCCCCCATTATGGATTAGGCCAGTTCAAGTGTGTAAACCCAAGAGCAAGTCACTGATTTTGATCGCTGAAGGCCAGCCTAAAAGTGTTGAAAAACGACAAGGCTGAGGCTGTCAAGTGTGCTGGCACAGATAAGTGATGAAGTCACAGTCCTCAGGCTTCTAGCTTTGAGGTGTTTTGTGCTGAACAAGGTTCCCTTTATCTCTTTGGTAGTTTGCAACACATATTTACAAACATAGGGATTAGTACTTGCTTCTTTCCCATCTTTGCTGCTCTCTTACCTTCGTTGCACATCCTTGGGTTTGGACACAGTATTTGTACAGCTGCAGATGAAGCACTGAGACGTGTCCTTTTAGTAAGTGCTTAGTCGAGTATACCCTAGGCTTTGAAAGCTCTGGTAAACACACTCTGTTTTTATAATCAGCCCTTGATTCTGTTTTAGATGCATGAGTATTCATAGAAAATAACCACAGAGGAGCAGTGTGGGCTGGATCAAGGGAGGGAGGCATTTTGCAATCACCTGCTCCCCAAATATCATTCACTGAAGCCCAAGAGGAGATATGCCTTAGTAGCCATTTCTGTTCTGGCTCAGGAGCAGTCCTGTGCCATGGTGCTCAGGTCCAGATGCAGTGCTCCTTGCAGCTGAGTGATCTGAGTGCAGAGGTGGAGGAAAGTCTTATATCGGGAGCATAAACCTCTAGACCTTGGCAGGGCTGTGGGAAGGAAAGGGCATGTGGCTGCAGTTGCCCTTAGACCTAGGTGAGCAAAGATATTTCATATTCGTCCCTCTCCTTTCAGCCTGAAGATAGTTGTAGAGATTGAGATAAAATCATAGAATGGTTTGGGCTGGAAAGGATCTTAAAGACAAACTAGTTCCAACGCCCCTGCCATGGGCAGGGACACCTCCCACTAGACCAGGTGGCTCAAAGTCCCATCCAGCCTGGCCTTGAACACGTCCAGGAAGGGGCCATCACTTCCAGAGAGAGGTAAGATGAAGTGGTTATCAGTAAGGAGAGATGATGTTAGCCTTAGTGCTTCCTATTTTTTCAACCCAGAGGTGTCTGCGTGCTCAGTAGCCCAAGCCTCTCAGGAGGACTCTTCAAATGACTCTGCTTGTCTCTCCAGAACAGCTTGCTAGATAAGAAGTGCTGCAGTTCTGCTGCAGTACTTTTGCCACCAGCCCCTTTCTCAGCTCACTAATTAATTAATCATTTTTTTCTCTTCTGCTTTCTTTCTCTCGTTCATTTTCAGCAGCTGCAGCAGCAGTCACATTTGCCTCGGCAGCATCTGCAGCAACAGCGGAGCCCGTATCCAGTGCAACAGGTCAATCAGTTCCAAGGTAAAAGTCAAATTCTTTTTCCTGTATTGGAGTCAACACGTGCCCCTGTAGCAGGCACGTGAAGACCAGGGTTTAAGCAGTGTGCCAGAAGAGAAAGACAGGCTCTTGCACACTTACACATACCACATATTTTACCAAAAGGGAATGCTCAGGTTTGTGTATTCAGTTAAGTTTCTAACCCCCCTCTGCTCCCCTCAGCGAAATGCAGGTTTTTATTTGACATTTGTTGTGCATCTTTGACATCTGGATTCTATGGATTTATCTCATTGTGCTTTTTATTTTTACCCCCAGCTAGCATCTCTCACTGTACCTTGGTTTTTCCCCTCTTCATTCCCCATTTTATCTAATTTGATGAGCAGAGAATTTCAGAGAGGTCATCATTATCTAGAAAAGTGATTGATAAATGTCAGGTGTGGGAAACACAGTGAAGTGTCTGAGATGTAAATGGAGATTTTCTAAGGATCTCAAAAAAAACCCCAAGTATTAGTCCAATGTTTTTGCAGATAACTGAAGAATGTAAGTACAACAGCCAATGTTTTGCACCTAGAAAGCCCAGAATTAACTTATTTTCTTAAGTCAAAATGATTGTGCTTACATTCTTGTTATCTGCGAGCACACTGAAATAATACTTGCTTTTTGCTAACCATGAATTCTAAATAGACATGAAAGGAACATGCACTTGTACTGTATATTCATGATAGTGTCATGTCACTGCAATAGAAAACAAGGGAGGAAACCATATTGCAGTTCTCGTACCCAGGACAGGAGCAGGCAGCCAGATCTTCCGCTGGTATATATCAGGGTGGCTGCTTCTAATCGCCTTCTCATTTTTATCTTTGGCAGCATAAATTCTGTATGAAATGATTTTTTTCTCCTCAATAATTCATTTGCAAAATCAAAATGTATCTGTGTGCACTACCATACAGTGAGATGCACATGTAAAATCTTTCTGCGTTAATGCTTCTTTGAAACCTTGTCTTCATATGTATTATTTAAAAGGAACAGAGAAGAGAGTTTAGACTAATCTGACAGAGCAAGGAATTAATTTTCATAAATGAGCTAATTTGAATATAAATATTTCACCATTTTTCCTATTTAGTCACAAGAATGTAATCCAGTGCAGTAGGTTATGTGTAAATGAGACCAGAAAGTGGCCTAAAATCTTAAAATCTGTTGCATCTGTCTTTTAACTAAGCCTTGTCTGATCTCCTGTCTCTTATGCCAAGCACGGTAGTTAACGAAAGTAGTACGTGAACCACTTGCTGGTAGTGACTCCTTCAGAGGTTTTCAAATGCCATTTTCAATCAAAAAATAGCTGAAGACGCATTAAGTAAGGTTTTAACATTATCTGTGTCTTAAGCACTTGCTGGAGCTGTTGTAAAAAGAGATTGCTTCTAATCGTGGAAAGAGACGGTGATCTAAATTAAGAAGAATCAAGGAGACCCCAGTGCCAATCATTAAGAAAATGGTTTGATAGGATGGATAAAGTAAAATCTGCCACTACATTTGCCCTGTTCAAGTGAGATCCAGATGGCCTCTCTTCATGCTACAAAATGCTTCATTTATCTATATGTTGGAGCTAAAAGCATCCTCCAGAAGCTTATCCTGCTGCAGCAAAAGGCAGATGTAGCTTTCCTCTGCATTATGTGCAAAAACTATAGAAATGACACTTCCTTTATCCGTTCCCATTTCTCCCAGAAACCAAGCCCAGCCTTCACTCTTCTCCACGGATATTCAAATATGTTGTCTGCGAGTGAGGGACAACAGATAGGGACTGCTGTAAGAACATTCAGAATTTGTTGTACAGCTCATGACTCTTCAAGCAACCATTTTATGTTTATGTCTTGTGTTTAATAATGTTTGAGCTGGGAGTAACTGTGTGCCTCATACTCTTGGAGCTTCACCTGAGACGGTTGTATTTAGGTTGGTACGGCAGTGACTAAAAACCACAATGAACCCATGGCACAATCACAGCTCCAGTAATTGTTTTTAAATAAAGATAGTAAACACAGAAGCATATTTTCTTCCCAGAAATCAATAACTCCCCCCACTCACGAAAAGAAGATGCAAGCATGGTGCAGTTATCTGCCACGGTGTGGAATTTAACAAGGTTAGGATTTTCTGGTTTCCCATCACTGGCCTGAGGTGGAGTAAAACGTGCTTATAATATTGATTCACTAATACACTCTCCCAGCTCTAAATGTCCACAAAAAACAATTTTTCTTCTTTCCATAGACTTAATCAGTAACAATGAAATAGAAAATCCATTCATTTATGCCTCCTGAGCTATTAAAAAATTGATTGGCCTTCTAAGCCTGACATTTCCATTTTCAAGCCTTACTTTTGAAAGGCAATGGAGATATTTAAGAGAGAGCTTCAAGTGGCAAACTGAAGTTCAGCTGCTTTGCTGCCACTGAGGAAGACCAGTGGAAGCTTTCTTCTTTGCTTGCTAGAAGCTGAACTAGGCTTATCTGAAGAGGATAAGTGCTGCTGAATCACAGCCCGTATGAGTAGGTTTTTATTGGGAAAGCAACCACGGCTGTAATCATGCATCACGCCTGCAATCGTGTTGCCTCGATCCTTCAAGAATCTGAATCCATGAATCCCTTTTGGTAGACATCCCAAAATTGTTATAATTGAGATTTACTTAGTGAGTAAATGAGCCTTTTAACCTTGCGAGCCTAATTTTAAGCCTTAAGGTAAGTTAGGCTGTTTTTCTGCATCAATGGTATTCTCTGCTGAACGGTGTCCCACTTCACAAGGTGAATACGGAACGGAATGGGTGACTCCTGTTTAGATTTGCACTTAAGCTGTATTGACTCTCACCTCCAAGGAGAGAGGACTTGGCAGGTCAGGGCAGAGGCTGCAGCCAGAGAGAGGTGGGGAACACATAATCCCTGAAATGCAACTAACATTAGGCAGCAAGCTCATCTCCCAAGGATGGATAACCTTCCAGCTCTCTGCTAACCTTGATGTGAAACAGTAACTTATTCACTCAGAAAGCACAGCAATCTGAAGCCCTACTGTGAAACAGAAGGCTCCTACAGATTCTCTTTTATGCCAAGACGTGTTAATTAAGCTTTACAAGGTCATATTTTTTTCTTGCCTTCCTCCCTTTTTGGTGTAGGTTCTCCCCAAGATATAGCAGCTGTGAGAAACCAAGCAGCACTCCAGAGCATGAGGACGTCCCGAATGATGGCCCAGAATGCGAGCATGATGGCCATGGGTCCCTCCCAGAACCCGAGCACGCTGCCCACGACCGCAGGCCAGTCAGACATGGGCATAGCTCCTTACAGCAACGCCTCTTCCAGCCAGTCGGGAATGTACAGTATGAGCACAGGGATGAGCCAAATGCTGCAGCACCCAAACCAAAGTGGCATGAACATGGCACATAACGCAGGCCAGGGAACGAGGCAGCCTGCCACTGGACAAGCGGTGGGAATGGTGGGCAATTTCGGTCAGAACATGCTGGTGAACTCCGCTCTTCACCAGCATCAGCAGCAGATGAAAGGACCTGTGGGCCAGGTCTTACCCAGGCCACAAGCACCACGACTTCAAAACCTGATGGGGACTGTCCCTCAAGGAACACAAAACTGGCAGCAGCGAGGCTTACAAGGTATACCTGGAAGGACTAGCAATGAGATGGGACCCTTCAATAACGGAACGACGTACCCAATGCAGTCTGGGCAGCCGCGGCTGTCCAAACAACACTTCCCACAGGGGCTTAATCAGGCAGTTGTGGACACGGGCGGAACAGTAAGGGCCCTGAACCCAGCGATGGGGAGACAGTTGCTGCAACCACTACCTGGGCAACAAGGAGCCAGCCAGGCCAGGCCGATGGTCATGCCTGCAATAAGCCAAGGGGTCCCCACGATGTCAGGCTTCAGTCAGCCTCCGACGCAGCAAATGCCGGGTGGTAACTTTGCTCAGAGCAGCCAAGGCCAGCCCTACGAGAGGAATCCCACTCAGGACATATCTTACAACTACAATAATGAAGGAGCAGGGGGGTCATTCTCCAGTTTAGCAGAGGGCGCAGACCTTGTGGACTCCATCATTAAGAGCGGACCAGGGGATGAGTGGATACAAGAACTCGATGAGTTGTTTGGAAACCCCCAGTGAACGGGCTTGTATAGTCTGGAGCTTTGGTTGTTACTTTGAAAAAAAGAGAGAGTTGGATGTTCTCCCCATCCTCGGGCTGTTGGTTTTTGTTTGAATTGGTTTGGTTTAGGGTTACTTTGTTTTCTTTTGTTTTTTCAGTCGTGCAAACTGAGCTGACCTGTAGCCAACTCTGGAAGAATCAGGGGTTGATGAAAACATCAGCATCCTAAGACTTCCACTCAGCAGCCCCCGTTGCGTGGCAGCACCCGCTGGGAGTGTGTATGAGGGGCAGGATGGGGAAACTGGAAAAGCCAGGCAATGCCTCTGGTTGGGAAAATCTGGTCTTTCTTGCTGAAACGGGGCTTCATTGCACAGCGATATGGGAAGGTCCCAATACCTCCCACCTCATGTAACTGTAAACACTGCAACTTTCAGGGGAATAGATGGAAACAGCCAGGAGCAAAGTCTAAAGATGTCCACAGGCGATTGCACAGGCCCTTGTCAGAAATGTGCTTAACTCCACGGGTAAGCAGGTCTCAGTGAGCCGCCACCAGGTCCACAGGGCTGGCTCTGGGCTGTCCCAAGGGAACGTGCAGCACACAAGTGACAAACCTAAACAGTCACAGGGAGGTCACCGTTTTCACTGCAGAGTGATAAAAACCCAATAAAAGTGTAGGAGAACATAAATTCAGCAGTGCGGTGAGGACAGTTTGATTGCAGGACTGTAGCTGGAGATGGCTTAGGTGGGTGTGTTAACTTAATGAGCTATTTTGTCCCCTCGGGACTTGCAATAGCGCTCCTCTGTCAGAGCACTGTGGCCTGTGTGGGCTGCCTGGAGGCGCAGAGCAGCAGCTACCAATGGTGTTGAAGGGCTAAGAGGTAGCAAGAGACATCAGCATAGGTCCTAAGTGAGTCCCTCTCTCCTTCCTCCCCGGTATGCTTTCGTTTCAATTCCTTCCCCTCCTGTCCTCCAGTGTAAGGCAAGGCGAGCTGCCTGCACTTTTTTCTTCAACAACTGCCACAAAGGGGCAGGCAGGGGAGGAGAAAACAGGCATGAGAACATGTACAGGGAGGGTTTGGCACATGGAATGGTTTCCTCCTCTCCTGTCGAAAAGCGCAAGGTTACCCTGGGGTGTCTGGGTTCTTGATGTAATGTTATATGCAATCTGATCTTCAGTTTTAAACAGATGTTTGCTCTAATCTCTGTGGTTGGCTGGAATAAAATTGACTGCAGTATCTGAAGAACAGGAACCAATATGAAGGACTACTGTAAAGATCATTCATGAATGGGTAAAATAATTCATGTAGTTGTTACAAAAACAGAGAGTCTGCTCAGATCAGCTTAAAGGTAATAGTGACGTATCACTATCTCCACTGTGTGGACCAGCGCCGAGCAGCATTGTAATGAAGTTGTGATACCTCTTGCACAATGTCGAGACACCAGCCATTCTGAATGTCTAAAGCAGCAGTTCCCAAGCTGCAGTTGGAGGCTGAGGTAAGCTGCCCTCCAGAACCTATCACCTTTTTTTAGTGTTTTCAGCTGAGAGCTGCTTACCGGGCGAATGTAGTGGTGCATAAAAAAGTGTTAACGTGATCTACAGTCCAGACGTTTGGGTACCTCTGGCCCAGGGCTGGCCTCCACGAGCCATAAGATGTGCTCTGCAGCAAAGTGTCTCTGGCGTCTCTGGCACCAACTATGCAGCTACCGATTACCCCCTTGTGCGCGGCTCCCCTTGGGCATGGTGACGCAAGGCACTCGGCTACTTGAATCCACAGGAACTGAGGTACCTTGCGTTTTCCAGTCCTGGCTTTCCCTGCAGAGCACAGATATGTGTCGTGTGGGAGTCAAATGGAACCATCTTGGCACCCCGTTACAGTTCCCTTTTTTGCAGTAACCCCTTGCAGGGCTTACCTAGATGAGGGGAAGTATCCGTTTTAAATGCTACAAAGTAGGCAGGACAAGCTGCATTTTTAACACGGACATGGATTTTTAACGTGGTCAAGGTGAGCTATCAATCCAGTTTTCCCTGACTGCTACATTTTTTTAAAAAGTGCTTTAGTTACATCTCTTTTAGCTAACCCCTTTTTAAAATACAGTGCAAGGACCTATTCCAGCTCCTCCTGAAGACAATGGGGGTTTGCCTGTGTGCTGCTTCGGGTTGGGCCCTAATTCAGTGAAAGAGAGACACCAGCCAAAATGTTTCAGTTCATTGTGTGGGTAAGCAGCTCTTGGTCAGGCTAGCCTGAACGGAAGGGATAGGCAAACAGGGAGAGAAGCGGTACCCTGAAGGGACGAGGATGTTGTGCACATGTGTGTGTCTGCAGGTGGGCGAGGGAGCAGTGAGCTGGTGTGGCACATCCTGGTCCTGCCCTGTAAGATAGAGGCGCTCCGGGATGGCACAGCATCCCTTTTTGGGGTGTGAGTGACTGGGGGTCACCTGCCAAGGCAGAGCTGGGAAATGAGGGTTTAGAAACACATCACCACCACCACGCAGCAGTCAAGAGCAAATCCAGGATCATCAGAGAGATAGATACAGGCTTTGGTGAATAAATGGTGACGAGGGCTGTGCCTCTGTTGTCTTTGCAAAGCTTCCTCCAAATACTCTGTGCTGGGACCAAGTACTAGAGAGATAGATTTTATTAGATTGGGGGTTGGGGTTTTTTTTTGTTTTCTTTCTTACTATGGTGCTGATGTATATGTAATGTTAAAAAAAAAAAGTTATTTGTAAATATGTTTTTACAATTCTACAGATATCACTGGGTCTACTATCTGTAAAATATATACATATAAATA
>NW_009701613.1:0-2428 GCF_000703405.1 Apaloderma vittatum
ATTCTATGATTCTATGATTTTATTATTTCTTCACACCCAAGCCCTCCAAAAGAAAAAAATATTTTAAAAAATATTAAAAACCCCTCAAACACACAAACAAAAGTTTAAAAAAGATAAAGACCTTTTTGAAACAATTTAAGCTGAAACAAAGGTCCCTGTGGAAGAGGGGAAGACAAAAGAAGCCCACTGTTGCCTGGATTGCCTATTGCCAAACTGTCAAACACAATTTCTTTACTTTTATTTTTAAAAAATAAGACTAGAAACATGCTGGTCCATATCTAGGAGGTTTCAAAGGAAGTAGGAATGGATTTGAAATGTCATATGGTATATCTACATATGAAGATAGCCTAATCCCAATTCATATGTAAAGTTCATAAAAAAAGAAGTCAGCCGTGCAAGATCATTTTTGTTTTCAGTTTCCTCACAGCTCTGACTGCTTAGAAGCAGCTGACAGTGCAAGTAACTTTCCAGATATTGACTTCGAGAGCCTGAAGTTGAAAAATGTAGTAGATAATCCAACTCTCCTGCGACCAACCAGCTTTGAAGATATCTCAAAATACACTCCACAGATGAAGGCTCTGAGGAAGTACTAACCAACTATTATATCAAGAAACTATTATATCAGCCAGCAATTGGATCTTGCATTGTCAGTGGCACACTCATATAATACTGAAAGTGACCACGGACAGAGGTTGAAAAAATATTGCCAAACCTATCTGCAATCTTTGACACAATAGGTCACACAGAAAGAGTATCGCATGACCTGCCTATCAGGAATAGACATCTTAGTACTACCAGCTTTCAACACAACCGAAGATGTAAAAACTAGAAAAGTTATCTCAGTCCTAAAACTCTTCCATGGTATTTTAAAAACCACGCTATACCTCTCCCACGCCCTTAGCTACAAGAGAGAAGCAGAATATACAGAGGAGATGCCTCTTCAGCTGACAACATTATGGTCATAGGGCTCAGCTGTGCACGAACTATCAGTCATTTTGCAATAAAAAATCATTAGTAATCAGGTGCCTAAGCCAATTAAAAATCATGGCAAGAGGATCAGATTGCAGTCTGGGAAGCAAGAAATTAATGACGTCTTAGGACAATCAGGGTGGATTTTTTAGATTTTCTGAGATAGGTAAATTTTATTCTAAAATACTTTTAAGAATTTACTAAAACATTCTGAGAATAGCAATGGTTATCACCAAGGGCTTGGAGAAGATTAATTGCTAGCTAAAGAAAGCAGAATATAATACTATCTTTAATGAGGACGTAGAGCAAACTGTTTATCAGCATAACATTGCATATAAGAAAAAGTTACTAGAGCAGTGTGCAGAATTGAATTGGTTGGTCCCCACCAAGCTTCTCTCATTCTCTCTCCTCAGTTGCACAGAAGAAAGAAAATGTGATGAAAACCTTATGGGTCAAGATAAGGACAGGCAGATCAGTCACCAGTTACAGTCATGGGCAAACCAGACTCAGGTTGGGGAAACTGGTTCAGTTTATTCCGAATCAAATCAAAGTAGGATAATCAGAAATTAAAAAAAAAATAAAATGAAACCAACTTCCTCTTATCCCTCTCTCTTTCCTGGCCTCAACTCCCAACTTCTCTGCCTCCTCGTTCCAAGCAGTAAAGGGGGAAAAGGAAAGAGGGTTGTGGTCAGTTCATAGTGCTTTGTCTCTGTCACTCCTCCTTCCTCACAGTCTTCCCTTTCTCCAGCATTCGGTCCCTCTTGTGAGATACAGGAATACAGTCCTCCACCAAGTTTTCTAGTGTGGGTCCTTGCTGTGGGCTGAATTTCTTAACAAACTGCTCCAGCATGGGGAGGTGCAGTGCTTCAGGAAAAGACTACTCAAGTGTGGATCCCTTGTGGTGTCACAACTCCTGCTAGGAGCCTGCTTTGCATGGGCTCTCCATAGAGTTGCAGCCTCCTTTAGGATACACTCATCTGCTCCAGTGTGGGGTCTTCCATGGGCTGCAGGGTGCATATCTGCTCCACCATAGACCTTCATGGTGGAGCAGGGGGACAATTTGCTTCACTGTGGCCTTCACCACAGGTTACAGGGGAATCTCTTGTATCTGGAGCACCTCCTCGTCCTTTCTTCTCTCACGTTGGTGTATGCAGAGTTGTTTCTCTCACACATCTCTTGTGGCTGTTGTTGATTAGCAGTTTTTACCCCTTCTTAAATATGTTTCCACAGAGATGCTACCACCATTGCTGGTTGGCTCATCTTTGGACAGCAGAGTATGTGTCTTGGAGACACTTGGCAGTTGCTCTAACATGGGGTAGCTTCTGGCATCTTCTCAAAGAAGCTATCTTTGCAGAGCTATCTTTGTACATACTAAAACCTTGGTATGTATATAATAAATAAAACATTATATAATACAAAATAAATATATACTATACAATATATGCTATATATTCTATAC
>NW_009701614.1:0-4135 GCF_000703405.1 Apaloderma vittatum
GCCGCTCTGCTGATCCAGTACCAGGTGTGACTCAGGACAAAGGAGCAAAAGCCTGAAAGGACGTTCCAGGGGGGCTTTAAGTACCTTGTCTGCTGGGCTGGAAAGATGATGGAGAGCACAGGCGGGCCGTATCTGAACACCGCTGCTGTGACGTCCCCTGTGGGAATAGCTCGTTTGCTGCAGATGACGTTTGGATGTACCACATTCAGCCTGGTAGCGCACCAGGGGGGATTCAGTGCAGCGTACGGCACTTTCTGCATGTTTGTCTGGACCTTCTGTTTCGCCGTCACCGTCTTCATCATCACCTGCGAGTTCACGCATCTGCACAGCTGCCTCAGCATCTCCTGGGGCAACTTCACGGCCGCTTTTGCCATGCTCGCCACGCTCATGTCCGTCACGGCCGCAGTGATTTACCCTCTTTACTTTGTCCAGCTTGACTGTTACCCCATCGGCTGTGAGGTGAGAGACTTTCGCATTGCAGCCAGCGTCTTCGCAGCCCTCCTCTTCGTCGTATACGCCGCCGAGGTGTTCCTAACCAGGGCAAAACCAGGACAAGTCCAAGTCACCAGTTACATGGCCACCGTCTCTGGGCTCCTGAAAATCGTGCAGGCCTTCGTGGCCTGTATCATTTTTGGGGCACTGGTGAACGACAGCCAGTACAGCAAATACGTGGCGACGCAGTGGTGTGTGGCTGTCTACAGCTTCTGCTTCGTGGTGACAGTGGTCGTTGTGGCCTTCAGCGTCACAGGTAAGACCGCCTTGCTGTGGTTCCCCTTTGAGCGCTCTGTGGTTGTCTACACCTTCGGGGCCGTGCTGCTGTACGTCAGCGCGGCTGTCATCTGGCCGGTGTTCTGCTTCGACAGCAAGTATGGCTCTCCACGGCGCCCCAGCCTCTGCGCCAAGGGCCGCTGCCCCTGGGACAGCCAGCTGGTGATCGCCATCTTCACCTATGTGAACCTGCTGCTCTACATCGTGGACCTGGCGTACTCCCAGCGCATCCGCTTTGTCTCACACCTCTAAAGGTGGGTCCGCTGCCGCAAAGTCATCCTGGCACCAGCAGCCAGGGATGCCGCAGGAGATGGGATGTGGGGAAGGGGGCCTTGGTCAGGCACGCGTGCAAGAACCATCAACCAAATGTCAAAGTCGAACCTGACTGGACCAACAAATTCATGGGCTGTAGTGGGTGGGCTGCAGGTGATGCTCGGAAAAGCCCTCCTCCCCCATCCTTCAACATCTGCCTCAGCCGTTGGGTGCCCGAGCGAAGAAATGGTGCAGCTCAAAGGATGCAAAATGGCCTCTCCAGGCAGCAGAAATGCTGCTACAACAGGGGATCTGCAGGCTACTGTGTTGCTGAGCCAAATATTAGGAAAGACATCAAGGATTTTGAAACTGTTACCAACACTTGCCTGTAATCAAGTGACTCTCCAGGAAGTGGGAAAGTTAACAGCTGCATCAAGGAACACCAGTTCTGGAGATGAAAAACAATCCCTTGGAGTTTGGGCTAGTTCGGGCTGTGGTGAGACATGGGAAATTCCAGTCAGGATGTTTCTGAGAAGAACATCATAGCTATAACAGTATTTTGCAGATTACCAGTCCTTTCCTTTCATCTCCTCCCCTTTGCTGTTTAGCACAGAAAAGAATATCCTCAAGCATGTGCCTTGGGGGGAGGCATGGGATATTCCTATTTAGCAAACATTACAGAGTCATTACAGAAATGAAAATTGGTGAAATCAGGGCTCTACTGCCAAGAAACAGGGTGCACAACAGAGCCAGGCTGCAGAATAACCATGTGTAACCTGGCATCCTAGCTCCAGCAGAACCAGAAGGTATCTTGGCACGTGCTCTGTACCAATTCACATACCCCTGTTTCTTGACACCGATGTCAATAATTTTCTTTCTGGAAGCTTAAAGATAGATTCTGCGGGGAGGAGGGCATGGGGTGCAGCGGGGATTTGACCTCATAGCACTGCATGGCAGACCAGACCGAGGGGGCACAGACAGGATGCGACAAAACTTGTATGCGATGGAAACAACCCGGGAGCGCTGCCCTAGCCCAGCCCAGAGACTAGGATTCCCGAGCTCTTTGCGTCACCAACGAGCTGCATTTCTCCGACCCATCCCTGACAAAACTCCCACTTTGAAGTCCCACATTGCATAGCTCAGATTTCAAGCTTAATAGGAAGAAATGTTCTTCATTTCTGATCCAGCGAGAAACCAAAGCAGTCTGAGTACTTGTGCAGAAAGCATGCAGACTAGATAGGTTTGGTTAAAACATAAAGTAGGTGACTGTCAAAAGCAAGATTTATTTTTAAAGCAAATTAAAATAAAGCTGAATGGCAGACTTACATACTGCACCTCCAGAGCTTCGTATACTTTCATCTTGCTCTCCCCACAGCTTTTATTTTACCAGACATCATAGCATTTCTGCTTTCTGCCGGAAAGCACAGCTCAATTTATTTTGACATATGAAGGCTGAACGCAGCCCCAAAAAAGTACATGCACAAGACAGCTGAGACCCCTGACTGACATTCTCTGCAGGAGAGTGACTCAGGAAAAAGGAAGGAAACTTTCCTTTCGTCAGTGATTTGTCTGGGGGTTGAAAAGCAAAGGAAAAAACTGTCGGGGCAGGTTGTGTTGGGTAGTTCTGCTCCGAGCAATGAACCAGCCTGAAGAGGTGGGACTTGCCAGCTCAGGGAACGGGTTGGGAATGAGTACTCAGCATAAAGGGACCTGCCGAGGGGATCTTCCTGTCCCCAAGTCCCCATTAAGGGCAGGAAATCTGGAAGAGAACGGTCCAACAAGAGGCTGGCCAGCTGGTTCTGGGGCGAGACCCAAGATCATCTACTATAGACATGACCCGGGATATCAGAGAGATTTATTACTTGCCCAGAAGAAATTAAGGGGTTGTACAAACGTGAAATGCTAATTCGGGAAATTGATTTGCTTTGGAGGAGGCAGTGTACAGAGAGCCGCTGCCCACAAAAGGAACCGTGAGTGTTTACGATGTGTTCTTCTCAAACCTGTCGCTCTGGACAAATCCAGCTGTGACACTTAACAAAACAAAACAAAATAAGTCATGTTTAATATAGAGCACTGAAAATCAAAACGGGTGCCTGTGAACCATCACGGCTTTGGTTACAAAATTCAGACCTGCAAAACCAGGAGTACTGCTTTATGGGAGCGCCGTCCTGGGGGGCTCTGAGGGGGAGGCCAGGGAGAGGGGCATCAGGGCAGGATCCCCCGGCAGCGGCTGCTTCTCTCCGGAGATGACGCTGCGAGTCCTTCGGGCAGCAAAGTCTCTCAGAAAGCTCCTCAGCTGGTTAACGCCTTTTCCAGCTGTGCATTTGCTTGCTTTTGCTGCGAAGACTTTGTACCAAGTAGGAGCAACGAGCAGGGATAAAATCTGCAAATGCCACAAGCTGATGCAACTCAGGCAGTGCCAGGGACACGCAGAAAGACCCAGGAGAAACTGGTAACTGAGAAACAATGGGGGTAAAACTTTTTGCCTGCACAACAGGGAGGAAATAGAATTTGACGTGGAAATCATGATACCACTGACTGGAGGAGTGGAAAGACAAGCCCTTGCCAAGAACAGCGTGTTCAGATTTAGCTTTCTCATCCACCAGCCAAAGACTGAGCAAAAAATGTTAGCATGGTCAAAATGGCAAAAAAAAATAAATTGTGTGGACAACAATCTAGTCTTTTAGGAGGAAAAAAAATAAAACCCTCATGCCTCGGTGGTTGAACACTCACCAACCATTGGAAACTATGAGATTACTCAATCTAGGACAAAGAATGTCCGATATCCGCTCAATGTGATTTCAAGAACCAAGCCTGTCATGATTTAGTTAATTAAAAATCTCTTTCCAGGGCTCATCTTTCCCCATAATAAGTCCTGATGAAGCAACTTGCCACACAACAGGCTTCCTCCAACACGAATCCCCTCGGCTCCGCTGGCAGCGTATCTCAGCGCGTCCGGGTGTTCCTTTGGAGCTCTGGGTTTGTGCTGCCCATGTACACGGCTCCTGGGAACCTCAATATACGCGTATGCGTAAAATTCGAATCTTTAATGGTTGGGGGTTGGTTTTGTCCTTTCTCTTGCCGGAGCCCGGGGCTCGGGGCCGCGCTCACGGCC
>NW_009701615.1:0-1603 GCF_000703405.1 Apaloderma vittatum
CCGCCAAGGACGCCACCTCTCGACTAGATCTCAACTAGTCAACTAGATCTCAACTAGACTACTAGCACGAGTCTTCCTAGGGTGTAGAAATCTGGTTTTGGTGGTAGGGTGCCAGTCTGGACAGGCTTCTGGCCAAACCAATGCTGTTCTCCTAGGGACCTGACATCTCAACAAGTTCAGGTGAGGACTGGATGCCCAGAGAAAGGGATGTGTCTTTAAGTGCAACCAGTCTTGCCCATCTCATGCTTTTTCTATGAGGTTACCACACTGGTAATTTTTTTATTATTATTTTTATTTTATTTTATTTTCCATCACTCGGAAGTGGGTAAAGCCCTGATGCAATAAATGTCCCCGTCTCCCACGGTTTGCTTTGAGGTCTCAGAATTTCCTGGGCATGTTTAGAAGCGTTTGTGTGTGTGTTATTCATCTGCACCTTCGTAAAGCTGGAGACTCGCTGGGTCTCTGATGTGTTGGTCTCTGTTCAGCCTGGAGAAGAGGAAACTCGGGGGGACCTTCTCACTCTCTACAACTCCCTGCAGGGAGGGTGCAGTCAGGTGGGTGACCAACCAGTGAAAGGACGAGAGGGCCCGTCCTGAAACTGCGTCAGGGGAGATTGGGGTTGGGTCTCAGGCAGCCCTTCCTCACGGAGAGGGTGCTCAGGCACTGGGATGCTCTGCCCAGGGAAGTGGTGGAGTCACCATCCCTGGAGGGGTTTAAGGAGAGGCTGGATGTGGCACTTGGTGCCCTGGTCTGGCCCGTGTGGTGGTGTTGGGACATAGGCTGGACTTGATGCTCTCAGAGGGCTTTTCCAGCCTCAATAATTCTGTGATTCTATGTGATTCTCTGAGTTCAGAGAAGGTTTACAACTCATTGGATCCTCTGTCCCTGCCGTCTCTGCTGACCCAAGTTTTAACAGTTTCTTGTTGAGCCGTAGGGTCTTCCATCGTTAACTTGTGTGTGTACGTGGTTCTATAGTGTAGACCTGTTCACGTCTCTTGGGATACAGCCCTAAAAAGCACTTGAGGGACGGCAAACTAGGCTGAAGGCCTGGCAGGGGGTGGGCACTCGTGCAAACTTGCGGGCGTAGCGGTGCACAGGGCCTCTTGTCTGTCTTATGTGAGTTGAATTTAATGCACACGGTGTGGCAGCGACTCCAGCGTGACTCTCTCAACCCCAGTTCTCAACCCATTAACCTGCCCGTGGCTTCGTCACATATTTTGACCCAATCACCTGCTCTCACGGTTCTGAGTTCTTTAAGATAAGTCTGTGTCTAACTCTGAGGTGAAAAGCCCAGCAGCTGACCAGGCTCAAGCCTGCGGGTTTGATGTCCTCTTTTCTTGGGAGGTTTGCGTGTGGTTCTTACCCTTGGTAGCTTCCCACCTTGGTGGATCTATCACGACGTGATTTCGCTGACTGCGGAACAGGACCCTCAGCTTGAAGGTCAACGTCACGTGGGAAATCCCTGAAGAACGAGCTGTCGTACCTGGCGGCTGTGCAGGATTTACACTCCTGGGAGTGTATTAATTCTCAAGGTGGTTGGCTCAGCCTTACTTCAGCGGGAGGTGAAACATTTCCCCCAGGGCTCAGTACAGGGGCCACTCCT
>NW_009701616.1:0-8486 GCF_000703405.1 Apaloderma vittatum
CCGGCACCCGCACAGGGAAGAAATTTTTCCTAATATTTTTGTCGAACCTGCTATGTTCCAGCTTGTACCCATTGCCCCTTGTCCTGTCACTGGACATCCCTGAGCAGAGCCTGGCTCTGTCCTCCTGATGCTCCCCCTTGACGTATTTATAAACGTTTATGAGGTCACCCCTCAGGCTCCTCTTCTCCAGCTGCAGAGCCCCAGCTCCTTCAGCCTTTCCTCACCAGGGAGATGTTCCATCCCTCCATCATCCCTGGGGCTGCGCTGGGCTCTCTCCTGCAGTTCCCTGTCCCTCTTGAGCAGATGAAGGAAAACCTGGGCTGGATTCTGGTTTGACCAGGTACCTCCTAAGTAGATTTTGCATGAGAATTACCATGGTCTGCTGTGTCTGTGAAAAGGTTGATGGTATCTTGGTAGCGAGGCTATGGCAGCATCATTAACGCAAATATGAGAATCATAGACATGTTGGGTCTCATAAACCCTGACAGAGACACAGAGAACTGGAAGATCCTGAAAGATCAACCTGCGCCGCAAGTGGAGGAGCAAACCTGTGCGTGGGGCCAGATCCAGTAAATAGAAATCGTTATAGTGGAATATAACTTCAGCGTACATGGGTAGGGAGGTTTAAATAACTCTCACGGCTTTGGGTCATGGATCCATGTTTCATGTCATCGTCATAACATATTCAAAGACTCTAAAATAACATGGTAAGTTCAGCCTTGTTACAGGAACTGCGTTTCAAAACGCGTAGCAAAAATAGCACTAAATGTGGCGATGCTTATCCAATCATCTGGTTATACTGAGCCAAGGGTACTCGTAGCAATCCTAAGATGTGCCCTCCATGGAAAAAAAAAAAAGTATACTGATGAAAAGGCAAAACTTGTATCAGTGTATGAGTACAATTCATCTCTCGTTTTTTGTATTTGTATCATTCTGCTGAGTCCTCCCTTCTGACTTAACCAAGCTTTCTTCTCTCCTGCTGCCTTGTGCGAGATTCTCCCTTACTCGTGCTTGAGTTTCTGTAAAACACATCAAGCAGCAATCAAAAGGAACATGGGCGTGTTTTCTCTGGAGTCTCTGCCTTTCAGTCTTTCAGATGTGCCACTGCATCATCTCATGGGCTTTTCTATATATTTCATTACTCTAGGTGAACTTTCCATGCACGGACTGCACCCTAATGTGTCGTGGAGAAATGTTTTTCTGGAATACAGAGAGAACATCAGCTTCAATAGGCACCGAGAAGCTACCTGCTGCCACAACAATGTAAGTGGTTTTCACAAGTGCATGCACAGCTTAATTTCCAGGCAGGAATGTTTAGAATAAATGCAAACTGCTTGGCCTGGAGGTGATTGCGTTTCTCTCGGTGTATAAATCCATGCCTTTTGAGTAAATCACTCAGCTGCTGAGAGGAGCAAGTAGGTTGCTACTTCTGAGTAGTTGGCTTCTAGAAGCCAGCTAGCTCCTGTTCCTAGTTACAGCCTCTAAAATCTGTTTACAGAGCTGTTTGTATGAACTCAACCCAGTCCTCTCTGTGGTCAAAATGAGCTGACTGAGCAGCATCTTATCGTTCCCACTCTTTATCCTGATCTCATCTGAGCTTGTTTTGCTGTGAGCTTTGTGTGCAGAATGGAGCATGGGAACAAATATACCGCTCCAGGGGAGACAGAACTCCTTATATTGCAGAGATTGGCTGGGTGGGAAATGTTACTTAGCTTGTATCAAACTTAAAAATCCGGAGCCTCAGAGAACTTTTATCCTGGAGATCTCAAATCAGGACAAATAATTTGAAGAATCCATTCTGGTTCTTTTTCTTTGTCCTTTTTTAAAAAAAAAAAAAATCACTCTGTGGCAGCTCAGAGTAGTTTTGTTATAAAAAGATGGGTTCTTTATGTCATTTTGTGTATGCAGCTAGCCCCGAGGTGTGGAAACTCATTGAACAGGCTCTGGCAGCAAAAATCTTTACAAAGTTTTTTAGAGTTCTCTTCTAGTATTTTTTCACGTGAGGATCCTAATGGGAACACTTCACTGGGTGGATAACTGGAAATCTGTCAGTCAGCTGCAAGTGGAAGGTGTGAGGTTTGGGGAGGAGGGCGCTGGTAAGTGTGGTATAACCCATCCTTGCTAAACCAGGTTCTCGCAAAATCATGTATTTCAGGAAGTTCTTGTTCCCATTTAGTCAGACGTCTCCAAAAATATACAAATTAGTTCAATTCTAACACGTGTGTTTAAGTTACTTAAAAAAAAAATAATGTATTTTAAAACTCGTGAACGTTATTTCCTCACTGCTGAGTCCCCACAGAGCAGCTTCTGCAGGTCTACGACCTTATCTGAGGGTTTCAGCGCAAGCTGCATGAATTGTTACGGAGTGCAGTCTCGAGACGACAGCACCTGTTTTGATTAAAATATTCAGGGGGATGTGCCCTTATATGGGAGTATCAGAAGTATAATTTGGGGACGTCTGCTAAGACGGTTGATACCACGTTCAGTGAGTCAGGCAGCAAAACCAAGACTGTCCCTGCTGCAGAGTTTAACAGGTACAAAAAAGAAAATACGTATCTGCAAGAGGAAACTGCTGTTGTGCAAACACCGTTATATGCTTTGCAATAACTAAGGTGTAGGAAATACTTATGGGTTTACTCACACATTCCTATACAGACAGAGACTCTAGGAGAGTTTAAATGTCCCTAGAATTCCCTCATTTTGGTGTTTTGATTTGGTTACAAGCTTTGAATACCCCACCTAACTTGCGGGAAATCCTTTCTCTGTGTTTACACACTTTTTTTTTTTCTTGTGTGTGTGTGTATTTACTTCATGGGAACTGAGAACAATGGTGGGGCTTTTTTTTAATGCTTTTTATCTTTCGGAATTGTTAGAAGTCCCACAGTTCTGCTGTCACTAGGTCACTTAGCAGACAGTTTAGCTTTTCCCGCTCGTGTGTGCTGGAGCAGAGTAACTCCCCTTTGATACTTAAAGTCGGGCTTCAAAGGCATCTGGGTTTTAAGGCTGGCGCAGACTGCCCGGAGAGGTTGTGGAGTCTCCATCTCCAGAGAATTTCAAGCCCCACCTGGACGTGTTCCTGTGGAATCCGCTCTGGCTGGAGCGAAGAATTGTTATTTTTTCTTAAAAAAATGTGCTTCATAAACCCGTGGTTTAGGCTTTCAGCTGGACCTCATGGATGTTTATCTGGATTACTTATGGATGGGTTGCAAAAAGGAAAAGTTGTCATTTTTGTAGTGGCAGGATTACTTTGTTCATCTTCTTTACTGTGAAGATGCTGGAGCCCTGGCACAGGCTGCCCAGAGAGTCTCCTTCTCTGTAAAAACATCGTTTTTTAAAAACCCGAGGTCTAATTATCCTCATCTGATCACGCAGTCACTGATGCTTTTTATCCCGGGGACTCTCCAGTTTATATTAAATATAGTATAAGCATGGGCAGAGACAGGAACACGTAACCTAGACACCTAGATTATTTATAGATCACATGCCTTTTTTTTAATTTGATTTTTAATTGGATTGTTAATCCCAATGTATAATAATTGTGAATTTGGCTAAAAGTTGATGAAGCGATGTGTACAGGTGATGAATGGGGAAATGCTTCTATGCAGAAGAGGTTAACATTGATAAATGAATATTTACAAACCATTATATACATATAACCTTGAAATTTGTTCCTTTTTTAAAATTTATTTATTGTAAATTGTCATGTGTATAGTGATGGCAATTGGCTCATGAAACAGAACTTTAAATTCTTTTTCTTTCAGGTGTTGATGAATAGTACTATGCAATTTGTCTAGGAAAATGACAGGTGATCTTAAAATCTTTCTAAACCATTAGTTCTTCACTAGAAGGTAATTCATGTGCTTTCCAGCAATATCCAACGAAACGGCTGGACAGGTAATCCATAAGGGTGACCCATGTCTTTTTCTTGTAGCTCCATTTAGTTACGAAAGAAAAGCATCCTTTTGAGGGATACGCTATTTAAAATACAATATAATGAACATATTGTGCTGTATTTTTACTGCATTTAAAAGTAACTCAGTAGGTGCTGCTTAAACCTGACGTGCTACCTACAGGAGTTATGTCTTTGCTTGCACGGTAGCAGCTGGGGAATCTTCTTCCTTTGTTGATGCTTTTCCCTTTAGGCATGAAATCGGGAGGGTTTATGTACGTCTTAATTGATTTTTAGTCTCATCTGTTATTTCTGCAAGGGGTTTTGCTCTTGTTGGGGGTAGCATTTTATAAGTGCTTGGTAGACCCAAAATCTCTGCCTTGTGTGGTTTTGCACGTCTGTGCTCTGCTGGCATTTCTGTTGTCCATTCGATTCTTCACCTAGTGAGCCTGCAGCAATGCCAAACAGTAGTGAAGAGATGTAATCCTGTACCAGCCTAGCAATTCCACGTGGAAATATCCTGTTATTCCACGGTTAAAACCCTACAGGTCACTTTGCTCACCCGAATGTGATGCTATCGATTGCCAAACTGGAACTCCCTGTCGCCAAAAGCCCACACTGTAGGTCTTTGCAGGATAACACATTCTGGAAAGAAACAAGATAGGTGTTGGTGTTAGCAAACTGTTCTGTGCGTACGCAGTGAAAAAAATAGCACTATCTCAGTTTTCCGCCTTCTGTGAGCTTTTTGTGCGTTTGTATCACGCAGCAGAAGGCTCTTTGTGCAACACAGAATATCAAGATTTCTCTCCAGTTGCACTCCGAGAAATATTCTTTGCTCTCAAAGGTTCTGAGTTTCTTTCACTGAGCAGTAGGGCCCTTTTTCAGATTTTGCTCAAAAATTCTGTCAATTTTAATGGCAGGGAGGCTGCTTTAAAATCAGTGTTCCACCTTGGCTTTCTCCTTTTGCATCTTGATTTATCAGTTTCTTGATTATAGTCTGTGTTTCCCCTATTTCTGTTGGTCCAGTGGCTCACGTATTTCACCAAAACCAAGTAACGCGCTGAGTTGCTGGACTGTGAGAATTCATTTGAAATTGCTGTGCCCATCCACTCACCTGCTTTATCTCAATTATGAGTAAATTGATGCTGAATGAATAACCGGATATTCCCGACATGTTCGTGAAACCACATCTAATGAGTCCCCAACCCCTTCAAGACTATTTTCATAAAATCACAGAATGGGTTGGCTTGGAAGGGATCTTAAAGATCACCCAGTTCTAACCCCCCTGCCGTGAGTGGGGACACCTCCCACCAGACCAGGTTGTTCAAAGCCTCATCCAGCCTGATCTTTTCTCCTTTTTTTTTAAGCGTTTGCTGAAAACAGCACGCCGAGATGTTCTCGCAACACGATGCTTCCCACGGCGCGCTTAATAAACGGCTCATTGCTTCAGAGAGACTCACCCAGACAACGGTGCAATGCAAGGGAATCTTACTTTGACTGTAAAGTGTACTCTCCTGCCCAAAGCCTGAAATTTCCGAGGTGTCTCCATCATGGAGTGCAGCTTTACATGGCGAAGCTGGAGCTAGCTCCGAGTAAGCTGGTGTGTCTCCAGAGGGCAGCTCTGTGCCATAGAGTTACGGGCCTTGAGGCGTTCGGTAGTGCAGTGCTGGTATGTTGTATCATCTTGTTTTATTGAGCGTATATAGCAGAGAGATAGGGGATAAAAGGGCAAGACTTTCCTGGCTAATCCAAGTAATTTACTTCAAATGTTTCCTGGAATGCATCGGAAAGGAAACACTGTTTCACTTAACTAGCAATAAATTATTAATTACTCTTTCCACCCCACACCCCCCTCCTGCCGCTGAACAACATTGAGTCAGTTATCAACCCTGGAAAGGGCAGAGCCCACCTTGATTTTATGAAGGTGCAGCCTTTCATTTCCTCCATATTCAGTGCAGGTTTGTTCTCTGCTCTTTGCCCTGAGACCTGGATGGTGATTGTGCTATACTCAGACTATATATAGCACTTAGGAGATAGCGTTGACCTTGACCTCAAGCCCTTACACATACTTAAGCTTTAAGGAGTCACCTTATGGGAGGTAACAGAGGTATTTTAGCCCCTTTACTTCTTTCTGAAAACTTTATTATTAGTGCTTGAGGAGACACACTTACTGAGTATCTTTCTAACTGTTGTATTTTTTATGTATCTTTATTTAAAAAGACAGTGGGTGCTTTGATGGTTGTTTAACCGTGTTTCTCCATATTGGATATTTATTTTGACAGTGATGCCCCATTAAGTCAGCTTTTTCTTCGAGGAAATAGGAAACAGTTATTTACCTGTAAGGCTTATTGCCCTAAAACGTTATCCAGTCTGGTCCAGGAGTACAGTATAGAAATCATAGCTCTGCTTTCCTTCTAATAAGTTTAATCTTTTACCTTAGAGTTAGCAATGCATGTGAGCTCTTGCAAATTAAAGCCTGTAAAGCCTTGTTTTTAAGGTTATTTGTATGAAATAGTTAAAACAAGCAGAATAACTATGTTTTTTCTTTCCTCCAGACCTTGTCTGGTCACCTTTTCCCATCAATAAATACTACCTTCTATTCCTTTGCCTCCAACTAGGTAAAACATCAATTAGAAAGTAAATCTGTATCAAATACGAAAGATGAACTAAGCACCGAAAGGAAAGTGTTAGTTCTTGTGGAGGCCAGAATTTCTGTATGAATTCAGTTGGAGATTCGGTTCTCCAGTGATTTATCTGGCATAGGCACTTACGAAAGGAATTGGGGAAGAAAGACTCCCTCGTACACACTTTCTTTCCTTTCTCTGTGCAGGCCAGAGAATGTGACACAGTCTGTCCAGCTCCGAAGCAAAGCTGCTCCTTATTCAGGATGAGAGCCCCAGCATCATTCTACAAAGGTGCGCATTGTAGGAGTTAGTTGTAGTTACCGTAACTAAATTAGGTCTTTTCATAATACTGATATTTACTACAGCAAAAAGTGCTGGTTACGCGGAAGCAAATAGGTAGGAAAAACACCGCTGTGTTTGAGAGATGCTCTTACCACGTCAACCCTCCATGCCAACACCCACGACCATCTCAAAGCATGGAGGCAGACCGAAAACACGGAGGGGAATGAGTCGAAGGCTTTCCTCAGACATGCCCCAAGAAGATGGCCAATGCTGCTGTTTGACTAGTCAATTATTACCCCCTTGAAGCAGTCAGGAATCGATGTAGATATTTTGCCCCTGAGGTGAGTCTCTGGGACATAGTGCCTCCCGTGACTGCCATGATGAAGGTCAAATGCCAACCTTTGCTTAGGGCTGTGCCCAAAAGTATGATCTACCTTTTGGAAGCGGATTTGGGCTTCTTTTTTTGGCCTGAGCTGTATGAAGTCAGCCAAGATACTGTGTGGGGGAGAGGGTCTGAATGGTCCTCTGTTGAAATGGTAAAGGCTGACCGGTATCCAAATATTCCTGAAGCGGTTTTGTATCGTGTGTGTGGTTGTAGGTGAAATGTTGAGGCTTTTGGGGCTCCAGTTTCATAAAGATGTGGATGACATTTAGTTTCTGCCGCTTTTATGTTCCCAGAGGTGAGCTGAGCTTTGAATCTCAATGAGGCGGATAACCCATCCAAAATGACAGTGAGTGGAATGGACTGCAGAAAAGTTATTCTCTAAGGGATTGTAGGATAGATTCATAGCGTCGTAGAATGGTTTGGGTTGAAACGGTTGAGAGTTCCAACCCCCTGCCGTGGGCAAGGACACCTCTCACCAGACCAGGTTGCTTAAAGCCCTGTCCAACTTGGCCTTGAACACTTCCAGGAATGAAGCATCCTCAGCTTCTCTGGAGCGGCAGAGCCCTGGCACAGGCTGCCCAGGGAGGTTGTGGAGTCTCCATCTTTGGAGGCTTTTCAAACCCCACCTGGATGCAGTCCTGTGTAATGTGCTCTAGGGGATCCTGCTTTAGTGGGGGCTGGGCTAGATGATCTTCGGATCATCTGGTGGATGGTCTAATGAAGGTCCATCTGGTTTTGCCAGATTTCCTCTTTTTCGGGACTTCTGAACTCGGAGGAGGTGACCCTTGAATACCAGCCACCTTTCTTGGGCCCCTTTACCCTCCAGGGCCTTAGCCCATGATACTTTACCAAGCAGGTCTGTGAAGAGTTCAAAGTCTGTTACCTTTTCCAGTATTCTCTCCAGTTTGAACTCAACTGCTAATGGGCATATAGTAATATATCTCAGAACCATTATAAAATGCTGCTACTTACTGCCTCGCCTATGTGGGAAATGCTTTTAGGAGTGTTTTATTGACTCTATATGCAGCCAAATAAAGCTCTAAAATAATGTGAATACATTCTACAAGTTCAGCATGTATTATTTGTTTACCATAATTTTCCACAAGGCTTCTATGGTGCATTTCTACATTATAAGAATATCAGAATGCAAAATACAACTGCCTTAGACTAGAAAGCATATGTAGGCTTCTTAATTGCTTCAGTGCTCATTTCATTCTGCTGATTCTGTATTTCAAGGTTACTGGATATCTTGGGACAGTCATTAGGAAGTCCTACATCTTATTGGATGGGGGTGCTGGTGGGCACA
>NW_009701617.1:0-9350 GCF_000703405.1 Apaloderma vittatum
GTGGTGTCATCCTATGGATGCTTGTGTTGCTGAGAGACAATAAATTGATCTGGTGTGATAGGAGCAGCAGGCCTCCTTAGCAGGTAGTAACAGCAACACTCTCCTGCCTGCCTTTCATTACAAAGGCAACTCAGGCGAATTTATTTCAGCTTGAATTCTGGTTGATCTGTGCCCAGTGCAGTGGTATTGCTGAGTCTTGTTCCTTGGGTCTCTCTCTTTTCCACAAAAACAGCTAGAAAATGAAGTAACTGACCAAGGGCTAGGACTGCCTTTTCTAGAAAACAGAGATGACTCAAAAGACTATTAACTGAAGAGTTCAGTTACTCCTGAACAAAGAGTTATCTCTATCTTCTGAAATTCCATTTCTGTCAGCAGCTGCAAATGTGTGGAAAGGAGAGAACAAGCAGCTTAAACGCTTAGAACCACTAACAGACCTCCTAAACTGGCAAGATATGTTGACTTACCACAGTTGTGTGTAATGTTGGTGGCTGAGTAAATAGTTTCAACTTTAAACAAAGGTATTCCTTCATTGCCATACAGTAATAGAGCATTCCTCATGCCAAAACATTTCTCTTAGCTTATGAAGATAAACCTAACCACAGAAGATGCCTCTAATAAAATAAAATTTAAAAAAAATTTAAAAAAAATTTAAAACACTCTAGTGGAAAGTCGGAGAAATTCAGAGTTACACAAATAACAAGAGGCAATCGTAAGAACTGAGTGGTCTGAAAAGAAATGCAAAATAAAAAGCGTGGATTAGTTCCCAATAAAAAGACTATACAGGATACAGAAAAGGGAAGTTTGCAGCACATACCAAATTCCGGTGGGAATCCATGAAGATTTGCTATTTCTCTTGGGGTAAAGTACCTCAGTTTTAATGTTGACAATTTCATAAGCTTTTCTTCTTCTGGTAACTCTTCAATGTGTTTAAACACTGACTCAAGCTACAAGAATATCCAGACCAGCAGATATTACCAACGCAGGCCAAATACATGAAATTTCACACTTGCATCTTCACAGAGTATTTCTTTGATTATCAACAGTACCAAAGATATTAGTATGTTTTGCTTGCAAGTATGATTAGTGGTGTATTTTTGCAGCTGGTATCTCATGAACTTGCAAGAAAGAAATCAATGTTGCCTTGAGGGCACTTATCATTTCCTCCTCCAGTTGCAACCTTCACCAATCCTTAATGAGGCAATCAAAGGACTATAAACATTTGCTAATGACAGGATAGTGACTTGACATAACTCCATAGCAGACCATCCCCATCAATTAAACTGTATGGATGCAGCTGTTTTAATACATTCACTCCGAGATTACCCTAAATTCCAAAGCCGCATTCTTCTTATGCTTCAAAATGCCACATAATATTAGTGAGCAGCACAGAAGTGCAAGAAGAGGCACTTGTGTACAAAACAGGCTTTGTCAAAAGTATCTTTGAATGTTTACTCACCAATACTTTTATTTTTACCTTCCCCAATGCCAAAATACCACTTTGTGGTGAACTTAGTATCAACAGTAGAACTTTTCAAAATACTGTGCCTTCCCAGATAAATAATACTTTTGAAATGCAAACAGGTTAAACAGCTGGCAATATTTACTGGATCATCTGTGTACATAAAATGGTCCTAGATTCATGACACTGTACTGCAGTTTATTCATATAGTAAGTAATTTTTAATGTTTTCATTATCTCCATGAAACTACTGTATGATACTACAGCTAATAAAATAATAGTAACTTATATTCTCCAGAGAGGCACATATATAATTTTGATTTGAATAAACTGTTGTTTAAGAGTGCAAAATATACCAACTGGAAACTCAGTTGTCATAAAACATAGTTTTAAAAGCTTTTTCTTATAATATTCAGAATAATAACGTAGAAGACAGAAAAAATCCCAAGTTTTAAAAGAAGTCATTCACATTTGTTAGCATACACATTCTTACCTGTACATCTACTGCTGTCTGCAGAACTGAGCCTGTCCCTTCCACATAGTGTCCATACCTTAACAACAATAACAATCTGAAATCAGTATTTTAATCAGACCTCATAGTCCTGACAACTGCAAAGATGCAGGGATGTTACTTAGGTTTCTTTGATTCATTTAAAGAGATAAAGCAAAAAGCCTTGTTATGAACAAGGCTAACCCTTGGAGTGCAGCAGCCTCTGAACATGCTCTCTAGAGATGAGCGCGCAATCAACGCACAAGGGTCGATTCATGCTAAGGCCTTGTATAAGGCAACTATGCAAGACCAAGGGATTCAAGCAGAGAATCATCAGAAAGGGCTATCTGCACCGCACAAACCAATTTTACATTAAGGCAAAACGTTCTAAAGGTCAAAGGGTCCTAGGGGTTCAAATTGTCTCTCCATATTCAAAGGAGGACCATTAGTGTGAGTCTTCAGCTTTAATATCAATCCATTAGGAACAAACTGGTTCAGTCAAGTTTAACTTTTGGTTGCTTGCAGATTTTCCAAAGAGTGGAGAGATGGATGATGGACAGGCACCTATGCAGAGCAGTAGAAGAAAGAAAGAAAAAGGAAAAAAAATGCAATCCAACTAAACAGTAAGCAAATTTATATTGTACCACCATATAACAGCTTTTTTGGATGCTTTGTGGTTGATTGCATAACATGTTTACTCTGTACTCTCTTCCAGGCTCTCATTTAAACGCAATTACAGGCTTTCAGAAACAAGCTTTGCTGGTCTAACTGTGATAGCATTTGAACATTCTGAACAGAGACTCAGTCAAGTCAACACATGGCTTTTTGCACGGTGGAAGAACTTCAGAAGATTCCCTGCATTAGGGGGATGTGGTCTGCATTAACTATTAACAGATACTTCATATTCTCTAGTTTTATCTATGCATCTGTAAAGACAGTTATAAAGGTCTTTTGCTCCACTTGAGGTCCATTCCAAAGCAAGGCACTGAAACAACTTTTGTTTCAAGCCTTTCTAATTTCACAATGAATAAAGGAATAGGCTCTCTTCAGCACAATGACCCAGCATGGCTCAATCTTGAGAATTTCTTCTTCAGCTGGAAAAGATTTCAAGTAATTCTGCCAGTACCAGCAAAAGCAACACTCATTTTCAAATAAAGCACTTAAAAATCTTCCTTAGGATCAGAACAAAAGGCTCTAAACACTGATGCAGATTAAAAACACATGGAACTGAACTGTGTTGTAAATACAGTACTTTTAATTTGTTAGCTGCATTCTGAAAATGCAACAAGTTTAAGAATACAAAAAATATAGCATTGAGGAGTCCTGATCTTATATACCACCTTATTGCATTTAAGATGAACACAAACATATCTGAGCCAAAATAAATACATGAGGATAAATTTCAAAGTGTTATTTTAGAGTTTTACTGGGGGAAAATAATTGGTCCTAGAGTACAAAACTTCTCAAAAAAACCCCAAACAAATAAACCTCCAGTTGGGGTAAAAGTGGTTTGAAGCCTGAGGGTGTTCTTGGTTTTTTAACACAAGTGTTGGCAGATGGCCCATTTTAGCTGGATTATTATTATTGCAGCTGCTGACTACAGAAAAATAATATTCCTACCTTAGACTCAGGACATAAGGACAGTAATTTCTGTCACACTAAAAAAATGATGCATTGATGTTCTGACATTACATTACCACTTCTAATGAAAGAAGTTGGCTTAAGAAATTACAGTCTTCAATTTTCATCTGACTCAAGATTCCCCCCCTTGATTTCTGTGAGCTTTTAAAAAACAAAAAAAAAACCCAAACCCCACACTTTTCATTTTAGACACATACTTCTGGGTATAGTGTCCTACAATATGACGAACAAAAAGGTGATTACCACAGTGTTAGGGAGAGGTTCTTTAACTAATATTACACTACTTCAGAAGATATTGCTTCTCTTGTCAATAGCATATCAAGAATTTACAAGTCCAGAATGACGATATCTAAAGAACCAATTTTCATTTGCTCTGCCCTTTCAAACAGACAGCTTCAGTCACCACAAACATACTCCTAAAGGAAACAACGGCATCTGTAATCTCAACAAACTCAGCAGTCATATTCCTATGGCCTAGGAGTCCAAGGTGGAAAGGGAACATAGGGATTACCTGCTCAATCTCTCACATATCACAGGCTGCTACATTTTTGCTCTGTACTCCACCAAAGCTGTTCAGAAAACACATAGGTATAACAAAGGCAGAAAAGCAAAAAGCAATGATGAATTACTGGTGTTTGAGGTCCCTGAATTAGGATGATCAGTATGACTTATAAGAAAGACACGAGAGAGGCATCTCAGTAGAGGAATTCTCTGTACTACTTGGAGTGCTGTTCTGCTCCGTTCAGGCATCTCATTCCTAAATCCAGTGCTTCAGAGAAACATAAAACCAGAACTCCTAGAACACATACAGCAGCAATTTATTATTGGCCTCCGAAAGCGGCCTGGGCAAAGCCTGAGATGTAATTATCTTTCTCTTAATGTAGAGCTGTAAATGATATGACCACATTAAGAACCATGCTGGAAACCTTCCTTCCCAAAGGCTCTTAAAAAAAGGAACAAAGACAGTAAATCAGAGTCCTGTGTTTTGAGTCAAGAACTACCACAACTATCTGGCCCAGCTCCTTCCACAGCAGCAGAAGGGCAAGCCACATTCCATGTCGGATTTCCCACCACTGTGTATAAAAAATTTATATAAAACTACTCAGGAGCCTCCTTTAGCGTGATTATGATAAATGTGACCACAAACTACTATGACGTATTCCAGTGTAACCACAAGTGGCCAATTTATTTTTGATGACACCTACGGCAGAAACAGATACATAAGAGATCATTCTGACCTAAGGTTTCTGTTTGACTATTCTAGTTAAAACAGATTCCATGAGATGCTGACTCCCCCACAACTCAAACGAGTGAGGGCACAAGAGGCATATGCTCGCAATGAGAGATGGAGGAAGAGTTCTCCTGTTGCACAAATTCTGAATATCTGAAATTCTTCCTCTTCTCAGGTTTTTATTGTCAAAAAGTTGAAATCACAAAATCTGCACGAATATTGTCAATTCAAAAGTCCAATTTCTATTTAAAAAGTTATTAGATTTAACTCATCCACTAAGTCATGTCATTGAAACATAGGGAGAATTCAAAAATAACCAATCTTATTTGAAAAAATCACCAATATTAATATTTCCCATAAAGTTTCAGGCTCTGACTGGCACTTTCCAATACAAATGCATCCAACAGAAAAGCTCCTGGCTGGTTGTCTGTGGGGTTTCAGAACACTGAACCACCTTTGGCATTCAAACTTGAAATTACAAAGTACAATTCAGAAAATTACTAGACAGAAAAGCACTGATGTTCTGCTCCATCAAATATGATCTGAAATGCAGCAACCTAACTGGTTTTATGACATATGGCCAATCCACATCCATGCGGACCTACAGAGCGGAAAAAAAACCCTAAGAAATCAGTAAAAAGTACAGTGGAGACAGTTTTAATGAGGAATGGATCTGTCACACATGAAACTTCATAACTTCATTGAGCAATATAAAAAAATTCATTAATGAACCAGTACCATATCAGTATACTGGAACCGTATTTCCACAGGGGTAATTAAGCTTCTGTCAAGGTCAACAACAAATGATGCTCTCTTTTGTAAATGCATTTTCGGAGTAGGCACATGATGTTCTGCCAGACAGATTCTCATGCTGGCATTCCACTGGACCAGGAAGCACACTATATACAGAGATTTTATTTATTCCTTTCCAGAGGCCTGAGTATTTTTTTGATGAACTGGCTCTTTTTGGTTTTACAGTACACAAGCATAGCCACACTTAAAATTTCAGGACATGATTCAGCAAGATATTTTCTTTGCAGCTTACCCTTTTGTAAAGCATGTGGATCTCCGGCAGGTGGGCTTAACAATGTCTAACAAGAAAGCATAACGCAGTAAGGACTTGGGTGGTAAGAAACATTGACTCATTTCTTCATTTTTCGCTTCCAGAAAATCTTTTAACATTTGAATAGAGGAATCGTTGTCTTGACTATGTTTCCTTTTCATTTCTTCTACTGTTTCAAGCTTAAAAAGAAAAGCCCCTTTTGGTAAACTCTTCTTGCTGCTGCAATCACGACCAATATTTGGATCCACATTCTTCTCATCACAAGAAAAGGAAGAACTAGCTTCACTCACTTTGTCAGCAACTTTGACTTTGAGTAAGTCCAGATTCTGATCTGGGAATCTTGTCAAAACCTAGGAGAAGGTTGTGAGAAAATAATTAAAGAGTGGCATTTGATAAACAACTTGACAACAGACTCTGCAGTGAGTAAGAATTCCTTCAGAGATGCTCAGAATAAAGTAAGTAACTGATCAATGCTATTTTCATTAAGATTTAAAAAAAAAAAAAAACCAGCATCAATATTTGCTGACCTAAGAGCAATGATGTCAGGGAAAACTGCAAATAATTGCCTTTGCAAAAAGCCATTTTCAAGGGTGTGAAAAAGGTACCAGAATGTATTGTATTCTAGCCCACCACCAGCTGCCATTCCCCAACTGTTTAAAGCCATCTAAGCCATGGGCATGCACTTCAGTCCTTAAAAAGCTCAGTCGGTACCCAGTCCAAAGAAAGAGACAGAATTTAGCTTTCCTGTTAGTATCACTTATTCTTCTACATCACCACACATCAGTAAACTGAAAATTTAAGCTCAGTCTCCATGAAACAAAGCAAATTCAAGTAACACCAATGCACTCACCTGACCAGGAGCTTGAAAGAAAAATGGTTCTTGGTGAAGCTTTGCGATTAGAAAGTATCGCAGTCTAGAATTGGGAATGCCAAGCTGTAAAGCAAAACCCACAAGCCTTTAGTCCATATGAAAAGAGAGGAAAAAGTGATCTGTGGTGTCATACAAGTCACATACCATTACATACAGTAATAAAACTATGCCACACTAATATATATCCTGAACTTCCATGCTGAGGTATTTTCAAGGAAACAAGCAGGCAATTATTCTTTGTATCTCATGGCTTTTACTTTCTCTGTAAATGAACAGGAATGTAAAACTCTTATGAAAGGTAAGAAAAATGGCATGTATCATGATTTCTTGGGACAGGTACTATCCATTTTCTATTAAAAGAGTATAAAGGCATCTCTTTGTCTTTCTGAACAAGGAATTCTAATACATCCAACAATGAAACTAATGCACCACAACTGGTGCTACTCTCCGTCAGCTTCTCTCAGATATATGCAGTACTTGATCAATTTCATTTAGTCTTGCACAATCTGAAATCTCTCTCCACTCTTTTTTCAGTTGCCAGAGAAGCCTGCAGACAAAGACCCTCCCCCAACAACTGACAGTCACATTTTCTGTGCTGGGAAACTCACACAGGCATCAGCACTTCTGAAGCAGTGAGGCTCCCGCAGGGAAAACTATTTTCCTGCTCATGGTGTAAACTCATGGCTTCTTAAAAAAAATATTGAATGGTAGCAAAGCAATAGGGGACTAGAATCTGAACAATAACAACAGCATAATTATGCCAGTATAACGATGGGAAATCAGAAGTCGTGCCAGATAGTCTTCCCATTCAAAAGAATATTTTCAGCTAAGGGCATGACTCTCCTCTAATACAATACATCATTTACAAATGTTCTTGGGTTCAGTGCAGTTTGAACAGTTAAATAATGTTAGAGCAATTTTGTACTCACACAGGTAGGAGACAAGAGAAATTCTTGGTATTTAAATCCACACGTTTGTAGTGTTTGCAAAAGTTCATTTCTGGCAGTGAAAAAAAAAGCACAACAAAACAAAAAGCAATTACTCCCTTCATGCAACATTTAGGCCCTTTTTTATCCTAAATAAAACCATATTAAATGCAACACCTTAGGTACAAAGATATTCAGCACATTCAGTGAAAGAATTAGAAAATTACAGATATGAAGTCATCCTTTTCTGAACTTGAGGAGACAATGTACAAAGTTCAGTGTTACTGTAGCCAAGAATTACTATGACATATTCACAGGTATCTCACACCTACTTCTCTGTAAATACATCTTTCAAAAATATCCCATCTCGGCAAGAGTACTTCTAGTGCATCAGCAAGGAAAACAGTCAAAGGGCAAGACATCATCTTTATTGTGAATTATAAAACAGGAGTTTAAGACCACTCCAAATTGCTCATTACTTCCCTCTGTTCACTTACATGGCATCAGCTAAGCCTAAGAACAGGGCTAACTCGAGGGATGACAAAACCTCACGGCTTGGATATTAACAGTGAGGTTTATAAACAATGGAAAGATCAATGAAATTGAAATCTTAAGAGACTTGTCTTTTCTATTCCATGCAGATTGCACTAGGCTGGAGCTATACAAAAAGCAGGAGCTGTGACCTGTACCTGGCACTGTGTGTAACACTGCACCCCAAGTGTTCTAAGAGAAAACCAGCGCTCTGACTGGGTGTTTTCTGAACTACAACTTGTTCCAAACGTTGGCCAACAAGGCACGGCCCTAGGGAATCGCAGGGTCTACAGCAGCAGCCTGCACCTCCAACAACGTGCTCCAAGTGTTCACAGAGGACAGCTGTATGCTTAACCAGCGAGAGAGCTGAACTCATCTCCCCGCTGCCTGCAAGATTCATAAAAGTGCATGATATCCAGGGGGGTTACTCTTCCAGTGCTTTAAGGAAAAGCTTCTACTCTACTCTAGCAAGAAATGAGAAGGAAGATGTCAACCTGATCTCCTGCTTGTTCCACAAGAGAGGAGAACGATCCTGCTGTCATTAGATAACCTTGACAACTTCCCTCTTCCACATTTCAAAGATTATATACAGCCTTCATATCGTATCTCTGGACCATTTGATGGCAATCATGAGTTAGTGATGATCGACTGTCAACGGTTCTGAAGAAAGACCCGACATTGTACTATGATCTTAACACAAGATACTACGAGCTCCTGCCACAGATAAACCCCCAAAACCTCCAAGTGCCTTTTGTTATTTTTCTCTGAAAACTGATATTGACCCTTTCCAGAGAACAAGGAATCATCAGACAAAGTCAACCTGTTAGAACATATTTTATCTGCTCAGAGAAATAGTTATTTTGCAAGTTCCTATCACAAGCTAAGATTTTGATTACTAAATTAAAACAGTATTTTTAACTCACAAATGCTAGTTGTCCCATCTTGCTCCATTTTGTTAACTTAAATCCTAGGATATATAAATCCTGCCTTCCCCTTCTAAAGAATGTGTGCTTTATTAAAAATTAAAACCCACACAAATTAGACTTTACCTCGCAGAAGAGGATTCAAATCCTTTAACATTTTCTAAAAGTAGGTATTTCGGGAGCTTCTGAAGCCTACACGGGGAAAAAAAAAAAAAA
>NW_009701618.1:0-2934 GCF_000703405.1 Apaloderma vittatum
AGACCACACTTCCCCAGTTTACCTATGAGGAAGCTGTGAGGGTGTCAAATGCCTTGCTGATATCCAGACAGACCACATCCACTGCATGGCCACTATCTATTCTTTTCCTTTAATCTTCTCTTATTTTTGCAGTGTTCCTGTTGATTGGGCCGATCTCTATCTTAGCATGTGCTTTTAATAAATATGCCAAGGCACATCTCCTCATCTGTGTATATCTTAGTAATGCTTTTTTCTGTCAAATCAATACAATTATTATCCGTTTTTGAGATTAAGTACACAGATTGACGTCAAAGAGACTCTTTCTTACAGTTTTTATGTATTTTTGTTTTAAGGAGAGAATGTTAATATTTTTACATGTGTTTAGAATTTTATATAAGCTAATGAAACTCCTGGTTCCAAGCTAGATTTATTGCTGGATGGCATCTTAGCTTAAGTTTTCCCTCTCAGAATGGCTTAATGAATACTTTCTTTTAGGCTTTATACTTCTGTTGTACTTGATGATTGGGTGATTGGTGAGTTTATGTCTCTTCAAATCTCATATGTGGTTCTTACTCTGTATTATTCTAAGTGTCTCTAACACTTGTGTCTTTGCTAATATATGAGTGTTAGGAAAATAAAATGCTTGTTTCATTATTTTATTCTACAATTACTTAAGTGAGGGGCTAGAGTAGCATCTTTTTTGTGTCTGGCTTTATAGCATCTCTGAGAAACTGGAAAATTGTGGTATGAATAATAGCCAGCAGTATTACTAGTAGTTATAGGATGAATTACCCCCAATATGAAAGCAGGGGAGGAAGCATAATTTATATCTCAAATTTACTGGGTTTGATTTTCAAAAATCATAC
Organism: Apaloderma vittatum; assembly: GCF_000703405.1. NCBI lineage: Eukaryota > Metazoa > Chordata > Aves > Trogoniformes > Trogonidae > Apaloderma > Apaloderma vittatum. The sequence goes on from NW_009701618.1 coordinate 846, forward strand.
TGAGTCATGCAATACTTGAATTAATCAAATACCTGCTCTCTGTATAGGTACTTAAAACTGTAATCAAGTCCTGTTTGCAGTGATTGCACTGCCCACCGTATCATAAGTAAAGAGAGGTCATGATCCTATTTTTACTTTACTCTATTACCCCATGATTTATGCATCAAAGAGATAGGTAATCCTTGTTGGCCACGGCAGTTCTTGCAAAAGTTCACTCTTATCTAGCTGTCCAGCAGCAAATTAAAAATCTTTGTTTCTGCTCTTCATGATAAAAGTAAGATTCTGTGGATCTTAAATAGTATTTACATCTTCTCACAAGTTATTGATTCAGTTGAAATTGTTCTATATCCAGGGAGGAAGATCATAGAATCACAGAACCATAGAGTGCCCTAGGCTGGAAGGGACCTTAGAGATCATTTTAATCCAGCCTCCCTGTCGCCAGGGATGCCACCTCTCAACTAGATAAGGTAAAAGTAATTCTCTGTCTGCTGTCCCATAGTTCTATAATTTTAGGTTTCTTCTGCACAAAATGGTTGAATTAGGGACTTTTCTTCCTCTGACCTTCCAGATTCTTTGATCAATGAGTTGTCTGTCTGAATTTTAGGTTCTAGGTTCTTGCATTTTCTCCCCTAGTTAAGTCACACAGGCAACAAATGCTTAAGCAAACTAATGCCTTTATAGTAGGTCATGAAATAAACTGCTTTCACCAAGATGGTGAAAGGTTTAAACTATTTAATTTTTAACCTATTTTAATTTTTCTCTGTTTTCAAACTAGTTGTCTGATTTCTTTTCTGTAAAGTCCCAGTTCTTTGCTTTTTTTTTTTCCCTGGTGGATTTTCATTGTGTGTTCAAGTAATAGTGGGGTGGCGTTTGGTTTTAAATACTGACTGAATCCACAAAATGTCCTGGGGTCAGTGACAGTCCAATATGTTTGCTGCTTGGTTTGATCTGGGCATACCTCAGCTGTATTGTCTGTAGCATGTTAAAACCATGGAAGTTGCTTATTTTGGGCAAGTTCTTGAGCTACTCTAACAAAATAAGTTACATAAACTGCTTAATAAGTAACAACTTTAATGCTGTGGTTCAAATCTGTGACTGTACCTGCATGGTTATTTCTATATAATTTTATTTAAATGATTAAATAAGAATAGGCAGAGCATTTTAAAGTGAGCACTAAAACTAACTTTTCCTTCTACAGGCTTGACAAATGGGTCTATGCTGCAATTGAATGCTTGGAGTATTTCCCTGACCAATTCATAGTGATGGTTAGTCAGCAGTTACCTCAAAGCACTAACAAACCCAGCAGTCTGAATACATACAAGAAGATTCTTTTTGACATTATAATAAAGTATTATAGTCAAAAGAAGGACTCCCTTCTTGCCACTCAGGATCTACATATTCATTCAGGAATTATAGAACTTATAGGTAAGAGCAACCTGGAACAAAAAAATATAAGTGAGAGCTGTATAAAGGATGTAATTTACTAAGCATTAATTGACTGAATCATAGCACCGTTTGCAATGCTACTTTAATTTGTAGGTTGGAAGGGAATGCTTGAGGTTGCTAATCAGAACCTCTGCTCAAGACAATACGTAACTACTCTCATGGTGAAAATTTCTAAACACTAGTCACAATTTCCCTTATTGCCACTTGTGACTAATAACATAAGAGTCAAGTTATTGGTATGAAGTTTTTTTCTTAACCAGAACAAGATTTTGTAAGTTCTGCACTTAGGGATTTCTTAGTAACAGAAGTTATTTGAAATTATAGAAAGGGGCTGTTGTGGTGATTCAAGCTGTGATCTGCCCCCCCTAAAAAACCCTCCCTACATGTACTCACAAGTAAACCAAAAGAATTTAATTTAAATATAAGTTTAGGAATAATTGTATTTTTCAATCGTCCCTGTTAGTTCTTCTTAGGTTCTGCTTATGGAATGTTATCAAAAGTTTTAGAGAACTATGACAAGCTTACTGGCATATGTTGGCCTGTGTAAAAATTGGAGCACTATGGTAGATACTATGGATAAAATATCAAGAATATGCAAAATGAAATATTTTTATCAGTAGTATTTTGCTAAGGAGAAAAAAAA
>NW_009701619.1:0-4475 GCF_000703405.1 Apaloderma vittatum
CGGCGTAGCCGAGCGGGAGAAAGGCAGGTAAAGGCATGGGAGGGAGTGAGAGCCCCAGCGGTGCGAAGAGAAGTTCAGAGGTCGATTCCCTCCGGACAGAAGTGAGGTGGTGGGATATGATGGGAGTCTTACAAAACCGGGAAGGTAGGGACCGATGACGCGGTTATAGTTCGGTTGCAAAACTGGCGTCTGGTTCCAGCTTGAAATTTGGGTTATTTTGAGGCTAAATGGGCTGGGTGTGTCAGGACCAGGGGATTTTTTCTTAGGTCTTTGTTAAGTAACAGTTCACAAAGGAGTGAGTACGTTCTGTGCCGCTTTTGCGGTGGTCGAGTCAGGAGAGGTTATTTCAAGACCTGGTGAGAGATACGTCTCGAGGCAAATAGGAAGATCAGGAAAGGAACCTGCAGTCAAATACAGACTTGGAACAGATCCACAGCAAAAATGTTCCTCCCTCTTCCAGCCTGCCTTCAAATCTCCCTCCTGCTCAGCCTGCAGAGTTCCCCTCACTGATCAAACTCGAGACCAGTCTGTACCGCTCTGACAAGACGGAGAGCAAAATTGTCACTAATTTTGCAAAAAACTTTCCTGTTCCTTCCAAGAAGCCTGCGAAGGGTGCAAGAGGACACTTGCATTGCACACTTAGCAGCCCATGGGTGGGTAAGTTGGACGGTTCAACAACTTGGAGCTGCTGAGAGACTATTTACAGACTCCTAGCACATCCGCACTGGGAGTTTTTTGGTCTAAATAGTTCAGTTATGCTATTTCAGTCAAGCGTGCTTGACTGACTAACCTTCTGTTACATAGAACTCTATCTATGGCAGTGTGTATTTAAAATCTAGTAGAAGACCCTAGCAATAGCTTTAAATTCAGCCCTAGCGCTGAGGTACAGCTCCCTTGCGGCTGCGGTTGTGCGGGTGAGTGAGTATTGCTGTGGGCTGAGCCTCACAGGGAAGCAGGGCTGGCAAGATAACCTGCTGCAACGTTGTCTGGACTTTGGCTTGGACCCAGTGCCTCGCTTGCTGTTTTTGTGTTGCTCTGTTAAAGAACTGCTTGTGGGCAGAAAAGGCAATTATTGCCTAAGATATGGATTCTGGCTCTCTTGCCTGCATGTTTTGGCTTTGCTGCTCCTCTGGGCTTAAGGCTTATTCACTGCCTTCTATTTGTGGGCAGGAGCTATGGAATGCACAATATTAATAGTTGTAGAAGCTAATAATTTCACTGCAGTCATGTTTTTGCAAACAGGCCTAATTTTGGAGGACTTGCACTGCTCAAATTAAGGAAATCTGGTAAAGAGGGACCCAACAAGGTGCCATGTTCAATTGTGCCACAACCCTGATTTGACTGAATAGCTGCCTGTTCAGAACTGGAGGTTTTTGCATCTCTCCTGTTGGGTCAGCCGAAGAAGAATGCAACGATAAATGCACTAAGAAAGAAGAAGGCACAGCCCTAACCTTGCTCCAGGGCCTTTTCTGTGGGGTGGCAATGCTCTATTCTAAGAAGAAGCCCTAGGGGTAAAGCAACATGGGAATACCACTGGTAGCTGAGTTGGCATCAGATGCCAACTGGGAGAAACTTGCCCTTGATTGGAGCTGGGACAAAATGGTTTTAGAAAAGGAAGGAGCCACATGAATTAAAAAAACATTGAGGTCCTTCACTTTTGCCCTCATAAGTACGTGGGATTTACAGGAGCTCTCCTTGTCACCTGAACAAGGCTGTATATTGGGAATAGCAGACTGCCTCTATAACATTAGTTAACTGTCCATGGTGATGTGACACATGCTGCTCAGGACTTGCCTTGTAATATCCACATGCCTTGGAGAGAATTATTCAAAGTAGTCCCCAAAACAAAGCCAGGGAGTGAGCTAATTGCTAAAGCAGCGTGAATGGTGGGGGAGTTGTGAGTGCTCAGCTTACTCCCTGGTCCTCATTAATGTGGCAGTAGCAGATATACCAGTGTGTCCGAATAAAAATTTAGGCTGCCAAAAGCGTCAGATACGCATGTGAGCTTCGTTAGACACGGACAGCAACAATATCGCAGTCTTGGTGCCTTGAGACTCCCTGCTCCAGTTGTCTACGTACCCGTTTGCAGCTGGGTTAACAAAACACAGCTCTCAGCACAAGGCCAGGGCCAGACTCAATCTTTAGCAAGAGACCTTAACTGAGGGACGGCACTGCAAGTCCTCCAGTTTACTTACACTGATTGTATTAGGGAATCAAATGGCTTGGGTGGCAATTGCTGAAGGAGAAAAGGTAGAGCCTGCCTTTCCAGGTTTCAGTGAGCCTCACAGCCTAAGAACACTCTCTGGTAGTACATTCTGTGTCTGACAAATCTGCTGTCTCCAGGTAAATTACATTTCTCAGCCCATGAGAATGGTTGGAGGTGTGAAGAATTCCTTCAGAGCAAGCAGGTATCAGTGTTACGAGGTGGTCTAGCTGGGAATCCAAAGCACAGTATTTGACTGAAGCAAAATCAGACAGGATAAAAAAGAAACCAAGGGAAGAAGCCAAACAGGGAATTTCACGTTCAAGGCTTTGCTTTCAAAATGCACTGGGATCTGGGAAATCTTCCTTCTAAACATTTTTAATTATCAGAACAATCTGGAAGCATTTTAACTTGGAAGAAAAGTAGTGCTTTGCCCTCTCCCGTTCCCTCGTGCTGCTTTCCAACTTGTGTGCTCTTTTTTTTGCTATGTATTTCTTTTCTCCCTTGGGACAGGTCATCCAGCTTTTCCCTGCTACTCGTTTAATTCTCAGAGCCTGAACTTTACTTCTGGATGTAGCTTCACTTGTCTAATAAGAACTGCGCTTCCCATCAGAAGGGGTTTTTGCACTCACTTATCTTCTTTCTTTTCCCGTTCTTTCACTTCCATTGTTTTGCTCCTTCGGTTTGTTCTTCTGCCATCTGTGTGATTGTCTCATGCCTCTGTCATAAACTTTATGACATCCAGACTGAGAATTCTGCTGCTAAAAAAGCCAGGGATTAAATTTATCCTTCTGCCCAGGTCAGTGGAGGTAATGGGTACAGGCAAACATCTGCTTCCTTCTGTAAGCTGCATAGGACCTTGGGGATGTTGTGCTGCTGCTGTCCTCCCGAGAGCTGTCAGAATAGGGAAATTTGTGAAAAAGAACAAGTTTCAGAAGAAAGATGAAGAGACCTTGAGAAGGGATGTCTGGAGTTTCATGCCATCAGGGGCAGTCCGCTGCACCAATCCCCAATTTTGCTTCTCAAAATCCAGGGCAAGTGGTAGGTATAGTATAATTAGTTTTATAGAATTAAACCACAAGCTTATAACGTATAGCACTAATGCTTGAAGTGGCTACACTGCATGGGAGTGAATGGCCGTTAACTGAGCTGGTTTTACTTTCTTCCAAGGAAAGGACCCTTAAACAATTTTCATCCTTGTCTCTGAAACTACTTACAATTTAAACTTAACCCATTTTGCATTATTTGAAGAAAAATTCTGGTTTGGATTACAGTCATGAATGCTACTTGTTGATATTTTCGCGGAGAATAATCGCAAAATACCCTCATGTTTGCTGATATTTCAAGGTAAAGGAATTAGCTGGAAGTTTTCCCATTTTCCAGATGTAATAATTTCGAAAATAAATATGGGATGAGAAGTGGGATAATGCCCTGCAAATGTATTAGTACACACAATAATACCCTCCATTTTATACAAATCTGGATTTTTTTCCAGACACCAATGTTGCTGTCTTTCTTACAGAGGTGCCAAGGATTACATGAAGAAAACAAAATCATAGTGTTCACCATGCTGGTCCTGCTGGCCAAACCAGGAGATGACAGACTGAGCCATATTCGTGCTACTGGCGTCAGTAGAATTGTACTTCAGCTGTATTTAGCCTGTGGTGCTGCTGTTCCCGAAGACAGTGATTTCTTCTTTCTAAATCAAGTGACAGAATTGGTCGTTAAAAGACTAAATTGAGCCACTGGGTTCACTAGAAAAGGAGTAGGAGGCAGTGCATGTGGACAGCAGCCCAGAAGAGCAACTTGACCCTGCTGCTTCTCGGCTGCTTTTCTGCTTTCCAGGGAAGCCCATTCCGTAGTTCTGTAAAGAACACAAAATGACATCTCACGTCATCCGGGCACCTCAGCCTCCTCCTGTGCTTGACACCCCTTTGCCCAGATAGTAAAGGCTAGTTCTCCACCTTCGTTTGGCTGAAACCTCTATAACCCACCTTTACGCTACCCAGACAGAATAAAATCTTTTCTGGTGGAAAAGCTGTGTGCTGTCCAAAGGTGTGCCTGCCCATACTCTTAGAACTTGTCCTTCCTCTGCTATCCTCCCTTCTCCGTGCTTTAGCACATTCAACAGTCAGGAAAGAGCTGTCCCACATAAGTTCCACGTCTTTCATTTCTCCATACCACTGGGGGCAGCAGCCTTCAAACGTGCAGATCACCTTTCCATGGCCATGAGTGGGAATTACAGAATCACAGAATTCTTGAGGCTGGAAAA
>NW_009701620.1:0-1459 GCF_000703405.1 Apaloderma vittatum
ATGTAAATGCATTCTCCTGATGCTCATGTTTCTTTCATTTCTTCTGGATTTAATAAATAAAAAAGCTGACAGCAATGCCCACACCAGAGCAAAACATAGCAGAGCTGTTCACCCACCAAAACCAACCCCATGGTCTCAGCACATGAGTCATGTTCCCTTCCTTTTCTTACACCATGAATCTCTATTCCCACTTTTCTGGTGACCTTACTGAGATTTTTAGCGCTCTGAACTTCTAGCTATTCAGACTGTTTGTAATCTTCTACAGTTTTGAGCTAGGCTCCATAAAACTCAATCAAAATGGTAAAGACCTGAAATCCCAGCTCACCTAGCCCCAGATCTTCTGCTGATCTCAGCTGCACTAATGCTTCTACCCAGCTATTCCCTTTTGGTTAAGGTGGTGCTTTGTAGATGTTGTGAGACTTGCCAAGACTGCTCAAAGAAAGAGTAAACCCCACATTTCTTTATTGACCCCACGAATAACCAGTGACTTCAAAATATGTAGCTGGCGATAAAAACAAGACTCTTATGTTCATATGAACACAGAATTTGATAGAGGTGCCACTTATCAGTATTTTCCCTGGAAATAACAGCATCACTGTAAACTTCTGCCATCTTTATGTAGAAAAAGTGATGACCAATGCAGGGAACAGTGAGAGAAAGACTGAAAATCCCATCCCACCAGGGCAAGAGGACCTGAAAAAACAAAGCAGCGAAAGAAGTGGGATCTTTAAAGGAGTGACACTGGTGGAAGAAAAAAGCACAGAGAAAAATGAACATTTAATGCATTTTGAAAGTGAAAATACCTCACTTTCTCTTGTGGTAACAATGCCCCTGCAAACCACAGACAAATAATAGTTACAGAGAAGAAAGTGACAAGTTGCTTTTTGTTAATGTTGCAAGTAAGCACAGATTCCTGGCAAAAACTGGAAAAATACAACCGATTAACTAATGAGTTTGTCCTGGTTGAACTAGGGCATCTGGTTAGGTGCTTCCAAATGATATGAATCCATATCAGCATGCAAAGGCATGCACAGATGTACCCACGACAGGGCTTTGCCAATCCTAATCAGTTTATTCAGTTGCAGTTGCTGCTATTTTTTGTCTCTCTAGTCCTTTGCTGCAGTCAAAGCTGTGCCTGGAACTAAAAGGCAAAGCTTTTTATGTCTCCAGATTGACTTTTATTTCTCTGTAGAAAGAATGCTCAAAATAACAGGATAAAACCCTGCACTCTGAAGGAGAGGCTAAACTAATCAAAAGGTTTAACTTGCAGGGGCAAAAGGATGCTGGGACAGGAATTAGCAGGGCTCATTTGGAGAGCTTTAAACTAGATTCGAAGGGGGATGGGGCTGTAGCTGGGCTTGTATCAGTGGGGCAGCACTTGGAAGTTGATGAAGACCGGGAGGCCTTCCATACCCGTAGGGTGAAATTGGTGTGCTCAGCTCACTCCCTGAAATGCCTG